>NW_027136949.1:0-300000 GCF_040869045.1 Eurosta solidaginis
AGAAAACAATAGAAAAATAATACAAATTCAATTGCGTGACTAATTTAATTAAAGTGAGTACAATAGTATGAAATATACATAATATATGAAGGGATTATTGTTATTAGTATGTACGCACGCATGTTTGTACATATGAATATATGGTAATAGTTTACTTAAGCTCACAACTGCTAAAACTCGTCCAAAAATATAAGGAGAGGTGTCAAAAGACGAGTTTTGCACCCAGGATCACGAATCCGAAGGCGGAAATTCAAAATTTTATTTCGTTTCGGAGATATTTGCAAACAAAATTGAAAATTTTCATATTTTTGTTGTTGTTTTGATGATTTTGTAGTACCCACAAGAAAAACTGTGGGTAAAAGTGTTTTGCGCGGATATAGTTTTGGTCTCCAAACCGGTGTTAGACCCACCCAGGGTAATTTTTTATAAGCGCGGTCGAAGGCCGCCAATGCAGAAAGGTGTTCTGTGCAAAATTTTGAATTTCCGCTCTCGAATTCGTGGTCCTGGGATTAAAACGTGTCTTTTGACACCTCTCCCGATATTTTTAGTCAGGTTTTAGCAGTTGTGAACTAAAGTAAATAATTACCCAGATATTGACTTTAAGTCGAGAAAAGTCTAAGATTTCTACCGCTCGCGTAATCGTTTGCTATTATCACCAACAGCTAACAGCGAATCTAGAACAAAGTTCATTTATTTTATTGTGAACTTTCCATTGAATATACTTGAAGCGCCATCCTTGCGTGTAAAATTAATAAAAGAGCTAACGACGGATATAATGCAATCGGATGATACATGTTTAGCTTTACTAGCACGTAATGAACCCAATTTGTTAGTAGAAGTGCTGGAACAGGCACAGGGACAATGGCAGATGTGTACAAATGGAGTGGTCAGTAAAGAATTCATTGTACATCAAGCTCTACGAAATAGACAGCATTTTACATCCTTAGTTGCTACGAACTTGAAAAGCGCGCATAATATTTTAGACAAAGGATTACGTAAAAATTTGTTAATTTTAAAACTTGCTAATGAATTTTCAAATACCATACAAACATTAGCAATATACATAAATGGTTAACGGAATATAGTGTGGATGAAAGTCCTCAGCAATTGCTTGAAATTCATTCTATGCAGACTTTCAACGTATTGCAATAATTTTAGATTTTCTAAAAAGATTTGCAGAAACCTACAAGTCAATAACTTTGGATACTGTTTTAAATGCGCGAAGCGTTCTAAAGTTACTATACGATCATTATGTTAATGCAAGGTATTTTTGTTGGTACACAGTGAGCAGAACTGGGCAGGGTGAAGCCACTAGTATCCGCACACTTAGAGGGCTTAAAATATACCAGCGGCATGTATGCCCGTCTGAGGCGACTAAAATACCAAAATGATTCAATGGGTTGTGTAGCGTAAGCTTGCTCCTGCGCAATTGTGGAGGTCCACACCAAAAAGCAAAAAATTTATCTTTTAATGCAGCTCCCTTCCACTTGTTTATTTCTTTGGAAATTTCGAATAGCGAATTTAAGAACGCAACCAATTATTCATTACGTTGACTTAAAACCATCATATAAGATTATTTCTGACTAGTATTTGCAACAATATTCCTCATTGTATGGAGATTCATATCAAAACAACACGTTCACAAACTCGTCGCACCAAAACGTAACATTTACATTTTTCAATGTTGTTGTTGTAACCCCATACATTTTTAAACATCTTATAATGGCTAAAGTAACTTATTAATTTACAATACAAATAGCTCCTTCGTTTTGTGCTTATTAAGAAGAACTTACTCCAACCGCCGACCGAAATACGCGAAGTACACCCCCAGTGGGTTAGGGGCTAAGAATATACCCGCGGCAGGTATGCCTGTCGAGAGAGGTGATTAAAATACCAAATTGATTCAAGGGGTTGCCAGCGCAAAATATATAGCTTATCCAAGCTGTTGTTGTTGGTCGCCATTTTCGGTCACTAGATTTTTGCTGCGATGGTCCTCCAGGTATGCCGCCCGCATCTACTGGACCAGGTGGGGCAATGACACCACATCCAGTTATGCCAAGGTATATACCACAAAATCAACCGGGTTTGCAATGCCACGACAGCAGCAGCAGCAACATATCTGCCAATGCCAAAACAGTCGGGCTATCCCCCACAACCTGGTCCACAGGGTTGTCCTCCATAACCTCAACAACCAGGTTATCCTATACAACAACCAGTGCACCAGGTGGTTACATGGCTCAAATGATGCCACCAACACAACCTGGACAGGCGCCAATGCCCAGTCAGCCACCCATGCCGGGTCAACCCCCAATACCCGCACGTCCTGGTTATATGTATGCTAATACAACTAATGTATTTCAAATATTGCTGATGATTATTTTTGTTTATTATTTATTAATTTGTATATTCACCCGTATTCTGCATTTCGATTACGTTCCCGTTCTACGCTCCGCTTTAATCGAAGTTGGGTATTCTGCACTACGACGGAATCGTAACGAGAAGAGGAAGAGCAAATGATTTTTCGAAATCAGCGCTTTGTACGGAATGTGTGAACATTGGAACAAAATAAATTAAAGAAAATTTGTAAAAAACACTGAAAAACGTTTATATTTTATTATCCACGCAATTTTGTACAAAAAAAAAGCAATAGAATATATTTACGCAGTGTTATATTTTTTTGAGTGAAGTGCTTTCATAATTGTGTGTGTGTTTTTGTCGTTATTTTGGCCAATTCCCTGCCGTGGCCACCAAGTTTTGTTAAACGGATTCCTGCACGAATATAGTTGACATTTTCTGAATTTTATGGATGCTAATTTCATTGCACTGGCCTAAATTACTTTATGAAGATTTATTTATTCTTTCCGCAAGGATTGTTTACGTTTTCGCTTCACCTTCCTCTACTCCGTCAGCTTGCTTTGGCATATAACTGAACCCAACGAACAGACACAAATTATAGCTGTCTATTATACTGGAATCAATAGCCGCAGCATTATTTGTGGAGTTGGAAAGCAACGCATACGAGAATGGCCAGGCGAGAATGGAAAGGCAAATATTGCGAGATTTGTGTAATCCATTTGAGATGAGTGACGAATTGTAATAAATTGAACTTAAAAGTGTTAAAGTTTAATGACTTATTTTCTTATTTAGGCTCAAAAAAACTTTCGACTTAATAAGGATGCTTTCAAGTATGTGTTAGGTACTTTTGCGGGGCAAATACGTCCAAGGTCTTCGACATTGACGTTGTTTTTGACATGGAAACTTATAAAAAACAGTCATCATCAAGCCTTTTACGTTTCTTAAAAAGTTTTACTTACATTTTTGTTAAAATTCTTTTATAAATCAATAAAAAAATAAAAGAAAATATTTTTCCACCAACAAATTTGCAAATTAGAAAAACAGAACTAGGATCGAAATGCAGAATACACAAAATCGAACGATTCGAAGTTGGATCGAAAGAGATTGGAACACAGAATACCAAAACTGACAAATCGAAAAATTCCAATCCAAGTCGAAATGCAGAATAGGGCTGATTATTTTCTTTAGCAACCACCTGCACCTGGTACTGGTATATATCAACAGCCGCAATAGTATGATGAAAACCAACGCCGTTTAGATCCCGATCAGATGCCAAATCCGATAAGCGTTATCATTGAAAATCAAAATAGCGCTTGTGGTGCTTTTATTACAAATCAAAAGGGTTTATTACCACTATTAAAAATGTGGTGACCACAAAATATGTGGCACAAGACCAGGGTAACTCCTCGCCACGTTACGTTAGGTATTGATATTCGAAATTAATGTTTTGTTTGGCAATTACCTTGATTTTTATCGTTTGCAGGCCTTTCTGTATTGCATACCTGCAACAGCTGATTTATGAAAATCAACAGATTTGTCCTTTGCACTTACCATCTCAACAATGGCACGCACGGTTGTGGGTAAATATGAGCCACCCATTGTAAATTTTTCTGAATTGGGTCCAATTAAATTCAATCGTTTGCAAGGCTAAAATGCAATTTGTTTGGTCGTCGTTTCTAATGTCTAATGTGTAAAGTAACAACAGATGGTAAAAAAATCTTTCTTTCTTTTACTTGTGCCAACTGAATATTTCCAACATTTGGGCCACACCGGACAGCGTGTCGATATGTATGAACGTCCTGAACTTGTATTGGGCACATATTAGTATTTGTGTAAAAAATGTTTGCGAACCGATAGCTCTCAAAGTAAACCACAACTCATATACAACATCAATGCCTCGCAATCAATTGTGGACGCTGTACGCACTACATTGGGTCCACGCAGTATGGACAAGCATATTGTTGATTCCAGTGGTAAGACCACCATTTCAAATGATGGTGCAACCATTATGAAACTATTGGATATTGTGCATCCAGCCGTAAAACTCTAGTCGACATCGCCAAATCTCAAGATGCTGAGGTAAGTTTTTTGTTATATTAGAATGTGGAGAATAAAAATGTTTCTCTTATCAGGTTGGCGATGGCACCACTTCATCAGTACTTTAAGCAGCTGAAATCCTAAAACAAGTTAAGCCATATGTTGAGGAAGGTGTGCATGCACGTATCATCATTAAAGCTATACGTAAAGCATTACAATTATTCAACAAAAATATTTCTTTTCTAAAATGGTTGTGGACGCTTTACTTTCCTTTGATGGACCCAACATCATACAAAAAATATAAATTCCCATTATTAAATATAGAATTGGAATCCAAGGCTGAGCGTGATAATGCTGAAGTACGTGTTGATAATGTTCAAGAGTATCAGAAAATTGTTGATGCTGAATGGCGTATTCTGTCCAATAAACTAGCTAAGTAAGGCGCCAATGTTGTGTTATATAAACTACCAATTGGTGATGTTACTACACAGTATTTTGCAGATCATGATATGTTCTGTGCTGTTCGTGTACCAGAAGAAGATTGGAAACGTACAATGAAAGCTTGTGGTGGTGCTGGTATGACTACGGCTAATGATATTAATTCAAGTGTTTTGGGTCAATGTGATTACTTTGAAGGACGTCAAGTTGGTGGTGAACGTTTCAATATTTTCCAAGGTTTGATAGTGGGTTTGACATTAGTTTTATTTTCATAGTTTATGATTATTTAAACAGCAACAATTTTTGGAAGAAACTGAGCTCCGTTACATGATGGTATAATGATTGTGCGGCGTAAAATTAAACATGATTCTGTTGTTGCTGGTAAGTCAAAATACAAACTGAAAAAAATGTCTCATCTTAAATTGTTAAGTAATATAATGAAAAGATTGTATCCAACTCCGGAAGAAAAAACTATAAAATTTGTGTCAGTGAAATGATAATTATTGCTTTTGGTTGTTAGTTTTGAGGCATCGTCTTCGAATACCTTCTGATCGTATATGTCGTTTCTTTTGCCAACTACCTGTAAGGCGTTAAACTGATCAGTAACGTCGCTGTGGGCACGTTCAGTGTAATGTAGATGGTGTTCTTGGGACATAAGAAGACAACCCATGGCGGTTCTGAGAGCAGTATTTTGGCAGGCCTGTATCTTCTTCCAGTGAGTAGTTTTTAGGCTTAGCGACCATATCGGCGACGCATAGCATGTAATAGCTTGAGATCTTAACGATCAAATCATGGCAACACTTGAGGAAAAGAAATCTTTCATTAACATGTGTGCTAATTCTATTGGAGAAGACTACAGCGGTGATCTTCTAGCACTTGAGACCTTTATAGACAAAATTGAATTACTTGAAGAGTTCGTTACTGAAAATTTAACTAATACCTTTGTAGCATTTTTAAAATCAAAACTTATGAGTAAAGCCCGTGAAGCAAACCAACGCAAGTACCTTCAGTTAATGAAATTAAAGTAGCTCTACGTAGTAGGATCAAACCAGACAACTCGAAACTTGTAGCAGGGAAAATAGCAGCGTTGCACGTTAACAATAACAATTATACAGATTTTGCCAAAAAAGTTGAAGATTTAGCTGACTCACTTGAGCGGGATCACTCAAGCCAAAGCTCATGAAATGGCGGTCGAACAAACGGTTAACGTGTGTCGTTTAAACGCAAAATCCAATTTAGTTAAAACTATTTAAGCTTCAACGGCATTTACGGATCCGAAAGACGTAGTAGCAAAACTAATAGTAGAACAATACAACGAAGTAACAGAGCGTCAGGTTCTAGCTTTTCGATCGCGTGGTAACAATACATTCAGAAATTTACGTGGTAGTTATCGTGGCTTTTACCCAAATCGCAGCTATACTGGTTATAGAAATAATAGTTCATTTTCATACAATAGCAACCGTAACGGTGACAATAGCCAGCGATATCGATATGATAACAGAAATAGATACCAAAATAATAACAATACACGTTCAAAAGCAAATTCAAATTCAAATAATAGTAACAATAGAGGTAACAATTCAAGATCGTCAAACGGTGGAGGTAGAAATGCAAACGTCCACGCTTTAAAGGCGAGTGCCCCTCAGGAGCAAACACTGGGGGAGGACGAACTAATCGAGTAAGCGAACTTCCCTTACCAATAGGCATCTATTGTTTTAATTTAAATTACTCAGATTTCATAGAATTACAACTTAACGAGTCACAAAAAATTTGTTCATTCTCAGTAGACACTCAAGCAGACATTTCTTTAATAAAAATATCATGTATAGACAGTAATATCTCATTAAATACAAACGACATTATTAACATTACCGGTGTCACTTTTCTCTTAAACATACTTTACATGTAGTAAATAAAGACTTTAATATTCCATCCGATAGCATATTGGGTAAGGACTTTCTGAAAATTAACAAATGCCTTATTAATTATAAAAGAAATAGTATTTCCTTTTGGGTAGGTAATGAAAAAGTCGCGGTACCAATCCTGCACGGAACAGAAAGCGACAGTTGTATCATTCCTCCCAGATGTGAAATTTGCAGACTTTTTGATTTAGGTGATTCACCCGAGCCACTTTTCGTGGACTCGCAGGAAATTGAAAAAGGCGTTTTCAAAGCGAGATGAATTGTTAATTCCAGTAACCCAATAATTAAATTCATAAACACCACGGGTGATGTAAAATATGTAAAAAGAAACAGTATTCGGACAGAAAAACTTTCAAATTATAACGCTTATACAATTAACAAGACAGAAACAGAAGACAAACGTACGAAAAAACTAATTTAAATTTAAAAAAATCAAATACCTCAATATGCTCAAAGTAAATTAATTGACCTTTGCATAGATTATGCCGACATTTTCGCTCTTGACACGGACAAAATGACTTTAAACAACTTCTACGAGCAAAAATGGAGATTGACAGACAACGACCCGATCGATTGCCATACTCTCAGCGCGAAGAAATTAACCGCCAAGTAAATAAACTGTTAGACAACGATATGATTGAACCCAGTTACTCTAATTACAATAGTCCGTTGATTGTAGTCCCAAAGAAAGATACTAATGATCAAAGAGCGTGTCGTATGTGCGTAGATTTTCGCTCAGTAAACAAAAAACTCATTGCTGATAAATTTCCGCTAGCTAGAGTTGACGATATTTTAGACAATCTTGGCAAGGCAAAGTACTTTTTCACATTAGATCTTTTTTCGGGATTTCATCAAATCCCCTTGCATCCTTACTCACGTGGCATTACTTCCTTCAGCACTGACAGAGATGCATTTAGATGGAAAGTTCTTCCATTCGGCTTAAATATAGCACCAAATTCATTCTCACGAATGATGACAATCGCTTTATCGGGTATACCACCCAATGTTGCATTTTTGTACGTCGACGATATTATCATCAAAGGATGTAGTGAAGCACACCATATTAAAAATCTTTCATACATTTTTAGGTCACAAATGTTCAGCCAAAGGTTTGTTGCCAGACGACTTCAAAATAAACGCAATCAAAAAGTATACAAAACCGACTGACAAAGAGGCGGTACGACGATTCGTCGCGTTCGCAAACTATTACAGAAGGTTTATACCAAATTTTGCGTCTCTGGCAGCGCCTCTAAATCAATTAAGTAGAAAAAGAGTTGAATTCGTTTGGGATGTTGAGTGCGAAATGGCATTCTTATCTTTGAAAGCAGCATTACGTTCACCAAAATTACTACAATACCCAGATTTTACTAAAAAATTCATAATTACCGTTGATGCTTCCACAACTGGATGTGACGCTATTTTGAGTCAAGAACAGCAAGGCAGTGATTGTCAATTTGTTTCGCTTCTAAAGCGTTTAATAAAGCAGAGCAGGAAAACTCAATTATAGAATTGGAACTCTTAGCTATTTACTTCGCATTAAAGCAATTTCGACCATATGTTTGTGGCACACACTTTATTGTAAAGTCAGATCATAGACCTCTTTTATACCTTTTCTATATGAAAGACCAATCTTCAAAACTTTCGAGAATTAGGCTAGAATTAGCGGAATATAACTTTACTATAGTTTATATTAAGGATAAATCAAAAGTTGGTGCTGATGCACTATCGCGTATTACAATCGATGAGATTAAGGAAGCGAACAAACAAATTTTAGTAGTACAGCAGTACAACTTAATCTTCTTCTAAATAGTTACATATCCATTAAAACAGAATTGATAATAATATCACAATTAATACCCCAAGTGCATAGCTGGAAAATAAAATTAATATTACAAGTTTTAAAGAAATGTCAGTGGAAGCATACAAAATACTAAAAGTTATAACAAGATCAGAAACCTCTAAACCAGCCAATAATAGCCGTGTTTTTTTAAAAGCCTATACGTATACGTTTGCGCGTAAAAAAAGACGCTTATCCTCGCTTAGATAATGCTTAGGAGACCCATCTAGCGGCAGTGATTAAATAACTAACTACAGAACAGGGTGTACCTAAAATCGGGGACACAAACCTCTGGTGGCCATAATGTATAACATATAGCTGAATCAGTTGCGATGAATAGTGGACACGCATAGAATACATAGAATTAGTGTAGAGGGTGAAACATAGACACATATTTCAGTTACATCTGAGAATAATGCGTATTGAAATTTAGTAGTACACATTTTAAGTGCAGTTGTCCCTTAGGAGACAAATTGTTCAAGAACAATAAATACTGCAGTAGGCAAATTGAAGGAAAGAAGTACCCAAGTTCTCAAAAGTTTAACAATTGCATAAACTCCAGAAGTTAGGCATGTGACAAAAGTCGACAAAATAAAAAAAATAAGAAATTCTTCATGAATATCATGACGATTCTGGTTTTTGTGGCCGCCCAGAATATCGCATGACACACAAGATCGCACAAAATATTACTGAAAAGATATGAAAAATATTACTGGAAAAGCACAAAAAAGTATATAAAAATTGCATCCACTGTACCTTCCACTACATAACTACCTTGCTCTTGCAAAAACTGTACCTACTCTATTTTCTGTACGTAATATGCTCGGATGGCGGTAGCGTGGTGTGATGGTAGCGTGCTCCGCCATCCAACCCGAAAATCCTGGGTTCACACCCCTTGCAAAGCAACATCGAAATTTTAGAAACAAGTTTTTTCAATTAGAAGAACATTTTTCTAAGGGGGGTCGCCACTCGGAAGTGTGTGGCAAGCACTCCGAGTGTATTTCTGCCATGGAAAGCTCTCAGTGAAAACTCATCTGTCTTTCAGTTGCCGTTCGGGGTCGGCATAAAACAAGTAGGTCCCGTCCCGTCAATTTGTAGGACAAATTAAAAAGGAGCACGACGCAAATTGGATGAGAAGCTCGGCCTAAAATCTCTTTGGAGGTTATCGCGCTTTGATTTTTTTTTATATGCTCGGAAAACCGCGCTTTTGAGATCAGTGTCAATTTCCATCCGATAACTATCATCTTATTCTATATGTTTTAATTTTAATCTGGCTCAAATGGAATGGAATAACAATTAGAAAAATAATTAGACTTTAATTCCTCATAGAAAAAAAAATATTGACAAGAATAATAATTTTACGCTAATACTTCATAGAATGGAAAATAGTGATAGCTAATACATAAAAATAGGCTTAAACTACTATAAATTTAAAATAGTAATAAACAAAATAGTTTTACTAGAAAACCCAATTACAATAGCACACACTTAAATAAATAAAAGCATTCCACTTTATTCATAATTTGCATTAAGTACTCGCACAAGTAAAAAAAATGTAAACGAATCAAAAAGAACATAAAAGCTCCATAAACAAATAAAAAAATTTCTTTGAAATCAACTTACAATTAAAAAATAAAAAATAAATGTAAGGCGCGATAACCCCCGAAGAGATATAAGGCCGAGCTTCTCTTCCAATTTGCGTAGTGCTTCTCTTGATTTCCCTACAAATTGGCCGGACGGACACACCAAATAAATAAACAAAATAACACTAGCAATTATGTAAGCATATATAGAAACTCAAAATTTAATTATGTCATTGAATGAATACCCATATATACTTACCAATATATGACTATTCTTTCAAAAGCGGATGGTGTAGCTTGTGTGGAAATTCATTGACCCTTACATACATATTCATTCATTTCTACATACATATAACTTAACAAAGGGGCAGACACACTTACTTGTAAGAATGTGCTGACACCATACTTCAGAAAACACGAGCGAAGCCAACGCAGGTAATTTATCCGATATCATATTGCTCAGTAGATGAAATGCAATTCATGGGAACTGCAGCGTAAGCGATATGATATGCATTCAAAATGCAAGTCGTGTGATTTGCCACGCAAGCGATAAAATATTATTTTAGCCAATCGTGGGAAGTGCAGTATCAGCA
Organism: Eurosta solidaginis; assembly: GCF_040869045.1. Taxonomy (NCBI): domain Eukaryota; kingdom Metazoa; phylum Arthropoda; class Insecta; order Diptera; family Tephritidae; genus Eurosta; species Eurosta solidaginis. Next base: position 10,766 of record NW_027136949.1, read on the forward strand.
AATAAGAAATCATTTAAAATAATTTAGAAGCTTAGATTTGCGCTTTTAGTATAGAATAAAATTCAGTCGGTTTTTGGAAATCAAAGTAAATGGTAAATACAATTAAGAACTAAATCAATTAGTTCCATTTTTTCTTGGCCGGCCCCCACCTTTAATTTTTTGGAGCCCTAGCCTTTGGGCTCCTTAACTGGCACCCGAGCAGGTACCCACTGGCATGTGGGTTCTTCAAAAAGGACATCCTTAAATGTGAGGTCCATAGTGATTAGTGTCAAGAAGTGATAGTGATAGTGGAGTGCTAAGGAAAAAAGAAATTTTTTTTATAAAAAAATTAAACCGATAAAGGAATATAAAAATAGAGAGGCTAGACCTCAAAATAGATAATTTAAGGCTTGTACAGCCAATAACGAAAATTTTAAAACCGCGATTCACCTTCGAGAGAACCCTCCGGTTATAACAATAGCTAACTCTGCGATTACTTTCGGGACCCTCCAGGGTATAAAAGCTCCTCTCCCCAGGAGAGGTAAAATTAATACAAAAAAAAAAAAAAAAGTGAATAACAAAAGCCCTCAGAGGGCTATACAGGAATAATATCAAAAGAGGCGAGCCTGTGACCCCTAAGATGCTCTGGCGCGCGAAAAAAACTTAACACGAAAAGTGAAACATTTGATAAGTGAATTATCCTACAGCCCCACTAATGCTATTCCAAGTGCACGTATAATCACATTGGCTGGGTGAGTCAGTATACCTATAATTCTAGGGTGGACCTCACCATACCGAAGGCCGAAAAATGGTTAACGACTCCTGCGACCGTGTCATGTACACAAACAATTTACATGCAGTATGCACCTTGCCGCGCCCTTTAGGATACGACAAAAATTTCCTTTTGAAAAAGGTTAACCCGAGCGTACACATAAGAACACACTTGGGCCGGCTTATCCTTTTGTGGAGTTTCCAGGGTACACATCAGAACACACTGGAAACGGCCACTCGTTACTTGCGATACTTTCAGCGTACCCATAAGAACACGCTAAAGATTTGCAAGATGTCCAGAGCGTTGTGGAGCAACTGTGCCTTAGTAGGTTGCCTTCAATCTGATTGTCGGCGACTGAAAAGGAATGACACAGCCTCCCCTGGCCAAAACTCTAATTATTTAAAGACTAATGTACTGTAAAACGCCAACTTGGTACATGTCGCCAATGCCATAAGAACACGGTAAAAGTTTCACAAATGTAACTAAAGTAATTTCTTTTCTTTCAAGAAAACTGTCAAAGTGTAAGGACAACCTTAAAACAAAAAACAAACAAATCGTCTGTGCTATATGGACTATCCCGTCAGGTGATCGCGAACGCCAGTATGTAACAAACAAAAAAAAACACATTTTTCAAAGAGCCACCGCGTGTCAAATTAAAATTAAAAAATATATTTTTTAATATTGTAACGATTTTACTGCAGTTCCGCTTATTTGCAACATTCTACTAATGTTCGTATCGCTAAACTGTTGAATAAATAACTCCAATATAATATAAAATGGCCTTTATTAAAGTACTTAACAATAACACTGATACTTCACAACCAATAGCTTGCTTAAATGAAACTGATTCTCGCGCCTCTACTGTTGCTCCTTTTTATACTCTGTGATTTCTCGTTCGCATCTTCTAGGTGGTTATCAGCTATAAAATTACCACGTTTATAGCTTCTCATATGCGCGTGTATGTGTGAACACAATTATAATTGCATACTTTTGAGAGTATCTCAGATAAGATATCTGCATGTGTTTGTGCGTCTCTTCTCCGCTGCGTGTACGTACATCTGTGTAGACATAATGATTGATTTATTGATGTGCATACAATTCACCGCTTACCATCGGAGATGATAGTTTCCCTTAGTGTTGCTAATATTCGTCACACTGCCCTCCACCTAAGACAAATCTCTCGATCTAAACGCTGCCAGCCTTTCCAAATGAACCACTTTTATTTTGGTTCGTGGTTTGCCAATGGTTTGATGCGGTATACTACATCGTTGATCCGTTTTACAACTTTGTATGGGCCTTCCCAATTACACTGCAATTTCGGGGACTAACCTTTTTTTCGTTGTGCGTTGTATAACAACATAAAATCTCCTTCCTGTAACCCTTCCAAATTAATTGCTTTATCGTACCTTACTTTCATCTTGTCACTCATAATCTTTGCTCGTTGCCTTACCAGATCGTGTATCTATCTCAGCTCTTCTTCCAAAACACCAGTGGATTTCATGGCATTTCACTCCGCATCGGCATCTATCCCATACTTCAAATCAGCTGGCAATCGAAGATCATTGCCAAAAATTACCTTTGCGGGAGTTTGGCCCGTTGTCTCATGTAGGTACTGCCGACATCAAGAATAATGATATGTGTGTATCCCACTCCTTATGGTATTTGTCTACTACTTTCCTTAAATGCTCCCCCAATGTTCTATTGAAACGCTCCAAAATACCATCGGACTGAAGATGCAATGCAGTTGTCCGTGTTTATCGAATGCCCAACTTCTTACACATTTCTTGGAACTCCTGCCTTGGTCAGAATGTAACTCCATTGGTACACCATACAACCCAATCGTTTGTAACCACTTCTGCTACTGTTTCCGCTTCTTGGTTTGGGATTGGGTATACCTCTGGCCATTTGCTGAAATAATCCATAACCACCAGTACGTATTTGTTTCCGCGGTTGCTAGTAGGAAATGGACCTGCGACATCCATGGCGATCCTTTCAAATGGTGCACCTGAAATATACTGCTTCATCTGGCCATGACTTCGTTTTTTGGGCCCTTTCGCTCTGTTGCAAACCTCGCAGTTGGCAATCCAATCGGTGACCGCTCTGCTTGGTCTTTAGTTTCGTTCTAGCCCTTGCATAACATGTGACAGATCTTTATCTTCTAGCTGACACTTTCTTAGTTGTTCCTTGTCCCATTCATCCGTACACGTTATAGTTATTAGCCGGACATCTATAATGTCTTCTTCAGCCTCGGCCTTTGAACAGTGCTTGCATTCCAAGCTACATGGTCTTCGTGACTTTGCATCAGCATTTCCATGGGTACTACCTTTTCGATGCTCAATGGAAAAGTCATAGCTTTGTAGCCGGTCGATCCACCGTGCCAATTGTCCTTCCAGATTACGGAACTGCAGAAGCCATTTCAACGCTGCGTGGTCTGTTCTGACGCGGAATCGTTGGCCGTAGAGGTATTTGTGAAAATGTTTAATGCACTCTACCAATGCCAACAGCTCTCTCCGTATAACGCAAGAGTTCCTCTCAGGTTTTCCAATCGAACGGCTGTAATATGCAACTACCTTCTCCTGTCCATCGACCAGTTAGTTGTGATAAAACGCCTCCTGTATCTAGAATAAATTTTGCTCCTGGAATCGGATATGCCAACATTGGGGCAGTGCACAAACGCTCCTTCAATGTTTGGAAAGCCACTTCTTGCTCCTTTTTCCATTCAAAAGTTTTATTTTTTCTTGTAAGCTCATGGAGGCTATGGGCTACTCTGGAAAAGTTTGGTACAAATCGGCGGTAATATGTGCACAGCCCAAGGAAACTTCTTAATTCATGCAAATTCTGTGGTCTTGGCCAACCCTTTACTGCCTTTATCTTTTCATTCGCTGCACAGATACCTTCTGTCGTTACTTTGTGAACCATGTAATTTACTTCCTTTTTAAACAGCGAACACTTTTTGGGACCAGCGCCAGCTATTCTCTGGAAAACTTCTTCCAAGTATTTAAGATGGTCATCAAAGTTCTTGCCCAATACGAATATCTCGTCCAGGTTCACCAAGCATGTTTTCCAATGCAGTCCTTTCAATACCTGATCCATGAGTCTCTCGAAAATAGCTGGTTCATTACATAGTCCAAAGGGTATTACTGTAAATTGCCAAAGACCACCTCCGACGCTGAAGGCTGTTTTCTCTTTGCCTTCCTCTTTCACCTCCACTTGCCAGTAGCCACTTTTCAAGTCCAGTGTGGAAAACCATTTCCTACCAGATAGCGAGCCCAGAGTATCGTGAATTCTTGACAATGGGTAGCTATCCTTTTTCGTGACGTCGTTTAACTTGCGGTAGTCCACGCAAAACCTCATTTTCCCATCCTTCTTCTTCACAAGTACCACCGGTGAGCTCCATGGACTAGCTGATGTTTCGATGATGAAGCTGTCGCTCATTTCTTGTACGATTTGATTCACAACTTCCCGCTTCGCCAGTGGAACACTACGACCTTGACCTTCTTCCAACTTGCGAGGTAGAGATTATGGGGCATTCAACTGAGGGAGCCAGCTGTCGCCCCTTGCGGCTCACTCGCTATAATTTAACGATTGGGTGGATTTAGAGATTTGCTCATCTCCTTCAGCTCTGCGTTTGCGGCCACCTACATTGTTGGAACTATTAGAATCGGTGCTGCAATGACGTAAAATGTGACCTGTGTTGTTGTACTTGAAACATTTCATAACTCCAGCATTTTTCTGTTGTGACCCCTTCAGTGCTTCCAAAATTGTGTCTACCCAGTCTGGCCTTTCTACTTCCACGCGATGAGCTTTGTACGCTGGTTTACTCAAAAGTAAGGCTGTTTTCTGAGTCAGTGCATACGATACCGTTTCAGCAAATGTTAGTTTTGGATTCGCATATGTAGCTCGCTTTGTTTCCACATTTATGAAGCTCTGGATTTTTACCCTTTCAGTGTATTCCACGGGTGCGTACGCATTTGCAAGATGAGCCAACCTTTCGACATCCAAAACAAACTCCCATAAAGTCTAATTAGCTTTTTGGTAACGGTTTTTCAACCTTATTTGGTATATCTGCTTCCTGTGTTCGCTTCCGTATCGCCTCTCTAGAGCTCTCATCAATGTTTCGTAGTTGTTCCGCTGCCACTCGGGAATAGTCTGTAGGATTTCAGCAGCAGATCCTTTCAATGCCACGAATAGTGCAGCAACTTTATCTTCAGCACTCCAGTTGTTCACTGCTGCGGTCTTCTTAAACTGAATCTTAAACACCTGGACAGGAACAGAGCCGTCAATAGATGGAGTTTCTACCTTCGTATTGCTTTCTGGCTCAACTGGGCGATTTAGTTGCATCTCCTGTATATGACCTCGCAATGTTTCGATCTCGGTATAGATTTTGTTCTCAAGTTGCAAAATTATTGTGTCTTGCACCTCCATCTTCGAAGAAATACGTCCTTCTTGCTCTTCCAATTGTGCAGAGATCTGCGCTTATACTTGTGCCAACATTCCCGATATTCGTGCCTCTTGTGCTTCAATCTTCGATGTTATACCGTTCTCCTGCGATTCCAGTTGAGATGCAATACTTGTCTTCTGTTCGTCCAGTTGTGATGCCATATAAGTCTTCTGTTCTTCCAGTTGAGATGACATTTCGGCTGATATTTGTGACGACATTTGCTTCAACACTGCTAGTACTGCGTTAGTGTCAACAGTTGCCAATGGATCCGGAGTCTCTATCTTCTCCTCCATTTTAGTTGTTGGCTCTTCCACATGAGGATAAAAGACATACTCTTCTACATTAATTCCTGCCAACTCCAATACCTCTCGTGGCCGTGCTTGAAGTTCGATCTTATTGCCGGTTGTATTCAATCCACGGTTCTCCAGCTCCTTTTTCAGTTGCTGGATCCTTAATTCACTTAACTTCGCCATGTCCTCGTTGTGCTCTGCAACAATTCCTCTTCTTACAGCAAATGTAACGGTTTTACTGCAACTCCTCTTATTTGCAACCTTATACTAACGTTCGTATCGCTAAACTGTTGAATAAATAACTCCAATATTTAATAATGCAAAATGGCCTTTATTAAAATACTCCACAATAACACTGATACTTCACAACCAATAGCTTGCTTAAATGAAACTGATCATCGCGCCTCTACTGTTGCTGCCTTTTGTACTCTTTAATTTCTCGTTCGCATCTTCTAGGTGCTTCCATTTCTAGAATTAACTAGTTGGTTATCAGCTATAAAATTACTACGTTTATAGCTTCTCATATGCGCGTGTATGTGTGAACACAATTATAATTGCATACTTTTGGGAGTATCTCAGATAAGATATCTGCATGTGTTGTAACGACAGCCTTTCACCATAGATATTGGTTTGAGTGAATGGTAGCGTGTGTCCGTATCTGTGTGTAGTGTGTCTAGGTTCATGCTTCAGCTGCAATGTTGCGAAGAATGTATCTACACTACGCTATGAAAACAGTGTTGCAGCGGAAGTGACCAGTCGGTTCGGCATCAGGTGGGTTTTAACTGCAACAATGTTGCCAAAGGTATAGCAACATTGCGGTGAGGGCACGAACGAAATGTATCTGTGTAGGTGTTATGTTGTGTGAACGCACAAATGTGTGAATGTATGACTGTGTGAATGCATAAAGCAAAGTACGGGAAAGCCGAAAGTAAAAAGCTTGTATGTGTTAAAACTATCCGTTTTGGGTAACTTTCCTTACCACGGCGGTAGAGGATAAAAAGGCAAAACGCTAGGCAACGGGCTAAAAGTACATTTTTAACAGTGTCCAGTGGTGGTTGCCAAAAAGTAATCCTTTAAAAAGTGCGTGAAGAAAGTCGGTTAAAGTGCGCGAATTAAACCGTAAAGTTATCATTTTTGTAAAGAAAAAACAAAACAAAACAAAGAAGTTTTCTTAAATTGTGCGTGCGCCGTGAAGTATAGTTTCGGGATATGTACCGCCGAATCAACCAAAAGGCGATAAGTAGCCAGCCAGATCCAGGTAAGTCCACCTCCAGTTTTTGTTTGTGTTCCTAGGCGTGCTTGACGGGAGCTGGGACATTAACCTAGTCCATCTCCTAAGCAATCCCAAATCAAAATTGCAAGCATATACATAAGCGTACATACAAACATATGTATGTAAGGTGAGTATATGAGCATGCAAACAAGAAGTGTATGCATAAATATGGTTGATGAATTTTTAAAGCTCGACATATATTTTACTTAGTAAAGTTTGATTTTTTTACTCTTCCTTCCTAATTCTAGGTCACCCTGCTAGTTGGTAGGAGCCACGCAACAACTACTACAAACCGTACCATTTGGCGGCACCTAGCCTGAACAACCAACGACCGCCACAACGAATTTTTTATATTATTCAGCGCACCACAACAACAACTATTACGCCTCTTTTAAATTGGCGACATGCGGCCGCAATATCCACTACAGCATCTTTTTTCGTTAGCGAAATACCGCTCCAACAATAACAACACGAACTTTGGTATTGGCGGCGCAACGCCAACAGTAATCGTCACAACATTTTCATAACGACGGCACGCAACGTTTACAACAACCACAACCTCATTTTTTCTGGCAACGCACTCGCGCATATTCCTGAGCAACACACGGCAAGAACAACAAGCACAATTCAACCTATATCTAAACCTATGAGCAACACCACACAACATATATATGCGCTCAACTATATTTATTTGGTATCGCTCGCAACAAAAATTGAACCTGTCCGTAGGCAAAGGAAAGTCTGGTAATGTAAATTGCGCATAGGACAACAACAACAGAGCTTCACAACATTCAAGTCTGGAAGAACGACGGCATCCACGGAAGGCTACAACAGCAATGGCGGGAAGAACAGATCTACAAATTTTATTGTTATTTTAGTCATAAGTTTTTTTTTTGCTGAATTGTTTGAAGTTACGAAAACACAGGTAGTGTTCTTTGAATTAGGTGAATTTTTTTTGGTAGAAATCTGTAAAAGGGGACAGCAGGGATTTTACTTTTCTTTGTGTTAAACAATATTTTCTTTGACCTTTTCTAATTCCTCTTTTTCATTAAATTTTTATTCCCTTTTGTTTATTTTGTTCACTTCATTTCGCTTCGGCTTTCATTCGTTCATTTTATTCCCCTTTTAACCGGGCCTATTTCACCATTAGTAGTCAACGAGAGACTAACTCAAAATTGTAAAATTTTGAGAATTTAACTTTTTTTGTTTACCAGAATTGACGGCAATATGCCTTGCCGGATCGTCCCTTGGGATATCGGCACTATATACCGCGGTTAATTTAGTTAGATACCGGCATTTTTTTGATGGCTTATTATTTTTTTCTAAACATACATTTTTGCCATATGAACACCACGCTGGTAGATTCGTTACTACAAACCCACTCGTTGCAGAACTGCAAAACCGAGTGAGTTATCGAGAGCTGAATAGACGTATGTGTCTAGCATGTATGCTCTGAACTTTTCCTCTTTTCAGCATATCTACTCTACAGCTTGAAGGCGCCTCCAACACATTGAGTGACATGGTGAGTGAGTAAAACTTATATTATTTTCTTTGAGTATATATGCTGGTATGCACATATATTGACTTGCAATTCCTAATTTATACTCAAAAATTTGAAAAGAATAGGAATTGACAAAGAGCAGTAATATATTTGCATACACAATTTTATGCACATACGTATCTACATGCAGGCATATTTTTGTCTTAGGCCAAACTGGTTTTTTTTTATCGTTCTTCTTTTTCATCGTTCTTAATTGCATCAGTTATTGAGATAGGTCAAGGATTAGGACTTTAACTTTATTGCCTTTTTTTTGTAGCGCTAGGAATTTCTTTTATTACGTTTGAATTGTATCCATAAGTTTTCCGATTAGTTAGTAAGACATTAGGGTAGGTCGTAAATTGAAGAAAAAGGGAAAATTGTTGTGAATTGATTAATTTGGTAGATCTTTAGGGCAACATTTATTTTTACTTTGGTTAAGTTTTTTTTTTGCGAATAATAATTTCATTCGAATTGAAAACGTGTAATTAGTATTAGGGCGTAGTTTAATTTAAAACTTAGCATTTTCTTGAAATCGTAGCTTTTAGCTTACCTTCCCTTTCTGAGCTTGTTTTAATAAATGAATAATGTATGGATGAAGATTTTAGATCTTTTCATAATGCAGGGCTAAAGTGGTAGGTGGTGTTAGTGCTGCGCTTGCGCGTGGCAAGGTAAGGTGAAGGTGAGTAAAAGAAAAAAATGACTGAGTGACAGGGGACAGACTAGTGTCAGGCTTGGGGGCACTGTAAGTAGATAGGAGTCAGCACAGTGCCCACGGTGCAGTGCAAGTTGCACTGTAGAGGGAGGGTAGACTCCACCTGACCGGACAGGCCTCCATCTTTTTCCCCTCTTAACTCTGCCCCTCACGTTTATTTCTATCTTTTTCAGCCTTTTATCTCCTTCCTAAACACATGCAGGTATGAACCCTTTTTTGTTCATGTGGCTGCGGGTGAGGTCGGTGGTGCAATACCCCGCCCAAGACGACGAGCTAGCCTAGGCCCGCAAGCATACCTGCTTGCCGCCGCTCCTCACCACCCAAACAGTCAGCCACGTAACAATGGCGCCCAACGCCAATAGCCCGATAACCTCTTTGGTTTTTTGTCCTTCCAATTTTTTTTTTCTTAATCATTCCTAAATTTATAGTTTGTTTTGCAGTTTTTTTTTATCTCAATTAATGCTTCCAATTTTTGCCTTTTGTATTTTCAACGTTAATAGCCCACTTAGATTGATTTTCTTTTCTTATCCCGACTCTTTAATTTTTTTTATTCCTTAAGTAACTATCTTCTTTTTTTTTATATTCTGGTTATCTCTCTTACCCCTCTAAACTTTGTTTCATTTCCTTCTTCTGACTTTGGACAGGGACTGGCATGATGGCATAGCTACTGGGATTTACCCTGGCAGTTTGTGGCATCATGACAAAAAGAGTAGGAGAAAGCTGAGTGACCGTACCGGGGTTCCTTGTTTGAATTTTAATCCGAGTAGGTGGTACTTGGTATGGCACACAGTTAGAGAGGCGGACGTTAGTTAGGAGATCGTGACGACTGTTCAAGCTACCTTACCGGTGATCCAGAATTATCGGTAAGTGAGGTTTGCAGCAAGTCGTCACGATGAGAGTAGGGAGGTGTGGCAGCCACACTTCGCGATTCGTCACCGGGCGTGTAGTGCCACACCTAAAGGACAGTACGGGGACCGAAAATGGACACGACGATGGATAGATACGGACTAATCGCCTTCACATGACCTTCGCCAAGGCAGTACCACACACCAATATACATATATATATTCTCATTTAAATTTTGTTTTTAAGCAAAAGTTTGTTTTTTTTTGGGTTTGGTTCGACCTTTTAAACCGCTCTGTCATTATTTTGTATCGATAGGTAGCTGACAGGACAATACGTCATAGAGATGTTGTATCCAAGTTGCATGATCTAGTTTTTTTTATAATCTTGGATTTTCTTACTATAAACATACTGTTCATTTTATTTCTTTTTATATCTTTTTTTTTTGGTTGCGGTTAGTAATAATAAGGATAGTTTTTCGGTAGGTCTTACAGTGGATTAGTTCCGACCCGACTATTGGCTGTTAGTACATCCATACAAACGCTTTTAAGCATATACTTAAAACCGTACATTACACTCATCTACATAAGTACATACACCTACACACACATTATATTATAACACGCAGTTTATAAAATAATAAGTATTTGAATTTCTATATATATTCTGTCTTCTGAATCTGATTTTTAGTTTCGTTATTTATATATCCTCGCCATTCGGGTACCTTTAAGTTTTTTTATTTACACAGATTAAAGTTTTTTTTATACGACTCAGGCAAGATTTAGTGCTTGCTTGATTATCTATCTCTCAGTCTTGAATTCCGGTACATATACCCATTTACGTTTATGTAAGTACAAATACCTAATTACTAAATTATTGGTTTTACTTTTATAATTTTTTTTTACTTCTAATAATTTTTTTTAATTTCCGTGGAATTTTGCATTTCTGAATCTTGCCCAAAATATAAGCTGGTCCTTTATATCATTTGCATTTTGCTTATGTTCATCTAGTGGTGCGTTGCACCTACGAACGTTGTTTTTTTTTGGATTTTTAATAGTTGCTAGTGGACGTTTGGGGTGTAGCTCGTTGGGTTTATTAGTTGGTGAATGTCTGCCAAAGACAAGGAGGCAGGTAAGGTTCCGGAGGAGAGGATTTCTGGTGGTCTAGGGGTGCTGAGCACCAATGGGCGTGTTACGCGCAGCCAATCGAAGGCGGTAGAAAGGCGAGAGTTTGAAAACATTGTAGTAGGGTCTGTGTTCGACCAGATCGACACTGGCATTCCGCGGCCAGTTGACTTTGTCCCGACTGTCTACTTCGACAGGTGCCAGTCCCGGATCTTTTCGTCTATCGACCCCGAACGTATCCAGAGGGTGACGTTCGCAAGCGGACTGTCCTTCAACGAATCCAGCAATAGTTTGAACTTCTCTCAAAAAATCGATCTCTTGTGTCAAATGTCCGACACGGGGGAGGGGAGTGTTGTGGGGGGCGAGGTTGCACAGGGGAGACCGCAACAAGCCATTTCGGGCTCCAGCGTTGGAAATCCGCCTGGTACTGTGACTGAAAATGCTAATGCCATGTCTAACGTGGAGCAACTGAGCCGGATGATGGCGATGATGGCACAGCAGCAAGACCTGGTGTCTGAGATAGCAAGGGAAGTCCGAGGCATAAAAACCAACGTTGGGAACCTTAGCGGTAGAGTGGCAGAGATGGAAACCACCGTGCATCCCCTGGGCAGTCAACCTGCTGGGGCATCCACTCCCGAACGCCTAGCCTGCGCAACTGCCGGTCGTGCCAGTGGACCATCGTCTAATCAGGCCTCGGTGGGGACACGAAACACAAGAGACCCGAATGAACCGCCAAGGTGGAAAAAGCTCGATTTGGAGAAGTGGCACATAAAATTTGATGGGACTAAGAAAGGGATGAGCGTCGAAAGTTTCATATTCCGGGTTGAACGAATGCGCGAACAACATAACATTTCCTACTTCCAGCTTTTCACGGACTTTCATTGTCTGGTTTCCGGCATTGCCTTAAGGTGGTATTGGCAGATACTCGAGGATCATTCCGAAGATCCCGATTTTGGGTACTTCGGACTGAAAGCCGAGCTGCTAAGCCACTTTAAGACCGCCGAGTCCGACTATGAAATAATCCGTGAAATGATGGAACGGAAGCAGCAACCCGGCGAAACTTTCGACGACTTCTACGGGGAAATACATGATATGACTTTCCGCTTGCGGACGCGAATCCCTGAGAAGGAGCTGGTTGGCATAGTCAGGGGAAATCTCAAACCATACCTGGCCAACTTGACCTTCGCCCTAAAAATGGACTCTCTGGCGGAGCTCAAGACTGAGTGCAGGAGAGCCGAAAAACTAATGAAAGAAAATAAAAATAGGAGTAGTAGGGCAGTGAATGAGATAGTGTTCGAGGAGTCAGAACTACAGGAAAAGTTATGCGACAGGAATATAGAAGCCTTCAACAGAAGACCCCAACCCCAATCCCAGACCCAGCACCAAACCCCTGTCAATTCCAGTGTCCCAGGTCCATCTGTTACTCCAAATGTGACTAAGTCCACGTTAAATTCCTTTTGTGCGTCACCGTTTCATTTAATGTTGTGTTTTTCGTGTGGCATGCCGGTGGATTTTTTTGAGAAAAACCCGGCAGAAGCACAAAAGCCAAATAAATGTTCGTCCCAGTTTCACAGTATGCTTTGTTTTGCTTGTGGTAGTAATACGTCTTTCTGTGTTTTTAAACCCAACAAGGGAAACATGAAGCTGGTGGAAATAACCGGGGGCTCCAGCCAGAAAACACACAACCCGGCCACAAGGGAGTAAAAATATTAAAAAGAATAGAAAATGAGGTCGCAGTTGCGAAACCAATAGAGCATAAAAAGGAGAAAAGGGAAATAAAAAGTTTACATCAAAGAAAAATGGAATATGAAGAAGCAAGGCGTAGAATATTTTGCGAAACAATAGATATGGAGAAGAAGAATAGTAGGAATTTTGAAAAAATTAGGAAAATGCGAGAGAAAAGAAAATATTTTAAAAGGTTAAGAAGTAAGATTGTTGCCACCATAGTTACAGTAAAAGTGGATAACAGGTTTTTTGCGAAAACCGAGATAGGAGGCCACGATGTCCTGGCACTCCTGGACTCAGGGGCGAGTGCCTGCTGTTTAGGGAATGGCTCAGCGGCACTTCTGCGCGGTAGAGAGGCCCTGATTGTGCCAATCAGGGGTCAAAATATCCGGACGGCAAATGGGGCAGACACCGCCGTGGTAGGGGTAATAAGGTTACCTGTCTTGTGGGATGGTTCCACAAAAGAGTTAGAATTTTTAATTGTACCTGATCTACAACAAGAAGTTTATTTAGGAGTAGATTTTTGGCAGGCCTTTGGTATGAATGTTGTGAGTAAGGGTGTGAGTGTTTGTGACAATGTTGCTGGTGTGGCTGAGCTCGTTCCCGCTGGGGGTGACCTGTCTTTCGACGCCGTTCAGCATGTCTTAACGACCGAAGAGAGTAACACGTTGGAGCGTGTGAAAGCCCAATTCCCGTCCTTCGCGGTATTAGGGTTAGGCCGAACAGACAAGGAAGAGCATGTTATCGAAGTTGTCGACGAGAACCTGCCAGTTAAGCAACGTCACTATCCCATTTCACCCGCCATCCAAAAGCTAATATACGCAGAGCTGGACCGAATGCTGAGAATGGGAGTAATAGAGGAGTCCAACAGCAGCTGGAACTCACCAGTTTCGTTAGTGATCAAGGGCACCAAAAATCGGCTTTGTTTAGACGCACGAAAAGTGAGCGAAAGGACAATCAAAGATGCATACCCCTTGCCCCACATTGATGGAATCCTGAGCCGCCTGCAAAACACTAGATATATCTCCGCAATTGATCTGAAGGATGCTTTCTGGCAGATTCCCCTCGATCACAAGTCACGTGAGAAGACAGCCTTCACTGTCCCAGGCCGACCCCTATACCAATTCACTGTGATGCCTTTCGGGTTGTGCAATGCAGCACAACGTATGTGTCGTCTTATGGACAAGGTCATTCCGGCCGCTTTACGTGAAAGTGTCTTTGTCTATCTTGATGATTTGTTAGTTTGTTCCATAGATTTTGAGTCTCATATGTGTTTATTGGAAAAGGTCGCTCGGTGTCTTAGGGAAGCTAGATTAACGATCAATGTGGAAAAAAGCAAATTTTGTTATAAAGAGGTGCGATATCTTGGGTACGTAGTAGGGGACGGTTGCATTCGGACAGACGCCAATAAGGTGGCAGCCGTGAGGGACTTTCCTACACCTAAAACCCCGAAGCAACTACGACGGTTCCTAGGCATGTCAGGCTGGTACCGACGTTTCATACAGGACTATGCAACTATTGCAGCTCCGCTGCACGACTGCCTCAAGAAAGACAAAATTAAGAAATTCACTATGACTGACGAAGCGGTGAAATCTTTTGAAATTTTGAAGCAGAGGTTGATATCGGCACCAGTGCTTACACACCCTGATTTCAACAGAAAATTTTATATTCAATGTGATGCATCAACTGACGGAGTGGGAGGGGTTTTGTTTCAACTGGACGATGACCAGAACGAAAGACCAATCGCGTACGTGTCGGCAAAACTGAACAAAGCACAGAAGAACTACAGCATTACCGAACTGGAGTGCTACGCTGCCGTAGTAAGCGTAAAAAGATTTCGACCATATGTGGAGGGAACCCCATTCACCATCATAACTGATCATGCCAGCCTTAAATGGCTGATGAATCAGAAAGATCTGTCGGGTAGGTTGGCAAGATGGAGTCTAAAACTACAAGCCTATGACTTCAATATTGAACACAGAAAAGGTGCGCAGAACGTGGTTCCCGACACACTTTCACGGATGCACATGGACGAAATATTGACGAATGACCGTGTGATGGACGTATGCCTCGAGTCACCGTACTTTGAGTCGGAGGAGTACAAAGAGCTTCGAAAAACGGTGACTGAAAACAAAGAAAAGCTCCCCGACCTATGTCTATCGGACGGTTATGTATACAAACGGACGCAATTTGACAGGGGGACGATCTTCTAGCCGACCAGATCTGGAAGCTGTGGGTTCCGTCGGGGTTGCGACCGGGGCTAGTGGAATTGTCACACGGCTCACCTTCTGCTGGCCATGGTGGCATACATAAGACCCTATCCCGACTGCGTCAAAAGTATTATTGGCCAGGCATGGTATCTGATGTGTGCGCACATGTCAATGATTGTGAAACCTGCAAAATAAACAAGACACAAAATGTATTCAAACAACCACTAATGGGAAAGCAAAAGCTTACCGAACGACCTTTCCAACGTTTGTTTATTGACTTTATGGGCCCTTACCCTCGTAGTAGTGATGGTAATGTGTACGTCTTTGTGTGTTTAGATCATTTTACTAAGTTTGTATTCTTAGAACCGATGA
The DNA here is from genome assembly GCF_040869045.1 of Eurosta solidaginis. Lineage (NCBI taxonomy): Eukaryota > Metazoa > Arthropoda > Insecta > Diptera > Tephritidae > Eurosta > Eurosta solidaginis. Next base: position 26,047 of record NW_027136949.1, read on the forward strand.
GAAAGGCAACTTCAGCGGCGGTTATAAAGTTTTTGGAAAGGGATGTTTTCCATATATTCGGCGTGCCCGAATATATCCATTCTGATAATGGAAAACAATTCGTAGCTGAAAGGTTCAACAGCTTTTTAGAAAAGTACGGCACAAAACATATAAAGACGGCATTTTACTCGCCTCAGGGTAACGCTGCGGAGAGGGTAAATCGATCAGTTCTACAAATCATCCGATCCTTCATAAAGGATAATCAGAAAAACTGGGACAAGTATGTCACAGATGCCGCATTTGCCCTCCGCAGCGTTGCACATTCCGCCATCAACATGTCGCCGTACTATGCCACTTTCGGTATGCCTATGATACAGCATGCTGCATCATACGAGCTATACCGAAAGTTGGGCGCACTGAAAGATGTTGACGTTGAAATAGAAACAAATAATGACAAACTACAATTGTTGCGAAGCAAGATAATGAAAGAGCTGAAGTTGGCCCACGAAAGAAGTAAAAAAGTATATAACACTAGGAGTAGGGATGTTAAAATCGGACAAGTGGTATATCGCCGAAACTTTAAGCAGAGTTCCCTAGTCGATAACTACAACCCCAAGCTGGCTCCCAAACAGATAAAATCTATAGTCCTAAAAACTGTCGGGAATTCGATGAACGAGCTTGGCGATAGTAATGGTAAAAAGATCGGCGTATACCACGCTAAAGACATTTTTGCAAAATAGTTCAATGTTTTTTTGTAGTTCTAGTACGTTTGTTCTATGTTGTTTATTTATTTATCGGCGTAGTTTATTTATTTATTGACGTATTTTATTTGTTAACTTATTGATGTACGTGATTATTTTATTAAATTATTTTTGTTTTTCTTGACTTTTTTATTTATTTGATTATTTTTGCATTTTTTCATTTTTTTACTTTATTTATTTACTTATGTTACCTCTTTTTACCTACTTGACTACACGATCTGTGATATTCCTTTATAATTTTGTTATAATTTTCCGCCATCTGTGATATTTTATTTTATTTTTTTATTTATGTACTTTTTTTTTCTGTGATATTTTCTTTATTTTATTTTCCTTCTAGTTTTTAGAATTTATCTGTGATATAGTCTAAGTAGGATGTCTAAGTAGCCGTGGCCCACTTTCTTAGTTCCTGATGTTGCAACAAAATTATTCCGAGTGGCAAGCTTTGAGACTCTGACAATAAGATTAGGCCCGGCATTGAGTCGTGGGTCGAGGCCACACATTGGACGGGAAACAACAGGCTGCGTCTGACCCTTTTTACGCACACGCTCCATAGTGCCGGCACCATCGGCGGTTGCGAGCCTGTAACGACAGCCTTTCACCATAGATACTGGTTTGAGTGAATGGTAGCGTGTGTCCGTATCTGTGTGTAGTGTGTCTAGGTTCATGCTTCAGCTGCAATGTTGCGAAGAATGTATCTACACTACGCTATGACAACAGTGTTGCAGCGGAAGTGACCAGTCGGTTCGGCGTCAGGTGAGTTTTAACTGCAACAATGTTGCCAAAGGTATAGCAACATTGCGGTGAGGGCACGAACGAAATGTATCTGTGTAGGTGTTATGTTGTGTGAACGCACAAATGTGTGAATGTATGACTGTGTGAATGCATAAAGGAAAGTACGGGAAAGCCGAAAGTAAAAAGCTTGTATGTGTTAAAACTATCCGTTTTGGGTAACTTTCCTTACCACGGCGGTAGAGGATAAAAAGGCAAAACGCTAGGCAACGGGCTAAAAGTACATTTTTAACAGTGTCCAGTGGTGGTTGCCAAAAAGTAATCCTTTAAAAAGTGCGTGAAGAAAGTCGGTTAAAGTGCGCGAATTAAACCGTAAAGTTATCATTTTTGTAAAGAAAAAAAAAAAAAAAACAAAGAAGTTTTCTTAAATTGTGCGTACGCCGTGAAGTATAGTTTCGGGATATGTACCGCCGAATCAACCAAAAGGCGATAAGTAGCCAGCCAGATCCAGGTAAGTCCACCTCCAGTTTTTGTTTGTGTTCCTAGGCGTGCTTGACGGGAGCTGGGACATTAACCTAGTCCATCTCCTAAGCAATCCCAAATCAAAATTGCAAGCATATACATATGCCTACATACAAACATATGTATGTAAGGTGAGTATATGAGCATGCAAACAAGAAGTGTATGCATAAATATGGTTAATGAATTTTTAAAGCTCGACATATATTTTACTTAGTAAAGTTTGATTTTTTTACTCTTCCTTCCTAATTCTAGGTCACCCTGCTAGTTGGTAGGATCCACTGGGCACAGCCATCTCCGGCTTATCGGCCACGCAACAACTACTACAAACCGTACCATTTGGCGGCACCCAGCCTGAACAACCAACGACCGCCACAACGAATTTTTTATATTATTCAGCGCACCACAACAACAACTATTACGCCGCTTTTAAATTGGCGACATGCGGCCGCAATATCCACTACAGCATCTTTTTTCGTTAGCGACATACCGCTCCAACAATAACAACACGAACTTTGGTATTGGCGGCGCAACGCCAACAGTAATCGTCACAACATTTTCATAACGACGGCACGCAACGTTTACAACAACCACAACCTCATTTTTTCTGGCAATGCACTCGCGCATATTCCTGAGCAACACACGGCAAGAACAACAAGCACAATTCAACCTATATCTAAACCTACGAGCAACACCACACAACATATATATGCGCTCAACTATATTTATTTGGTATCGCTCGCAACAAAAATTGAACCTGTCCGTAGGCAAAGGAAAGTCTGGTAATGTAAATTGCGCATAGGACAACAACAACAGAGCTTCACAACATTCAAGTCTGGAAGAACGACGGCATCCACGGAAGGCTACAACAGCAATGGCGGGAAGAACAGATCTACAAATTTTATTGTTATTTTAGTCATAAGTTTTTTTTTGCTGAATTGTTTGAAGTTACGAAAACACAGGTAGTGTTCTTTGAATTAGGTGAATTTTTTTTGGTAGAAATCTGTAAAAGGGGACAGCAGGGATTTTACTTTTCTTTGTGTTAAACAATATTTTCTTTGACCTTTTCTAATTCCTCTTTTTCATTAAATTTTTATTCCCTTTTGTTTATTTTGTTCACTTCATTTCGCTTCGGCTTTCATTCGTTCATTTTATTCCCCTTTAAACCGGGCCTATTTCACCATTAGGAGTTTTTTTTTTGCCTTTTTGGCAGATTTTCACATATATAGTAGTCAACGAGAGACTAACTCAAAATTGTAAAATTTTGAGAATTTAACTTTTTTTGTTTACCAGAATTGACGGCAATATGCCTTGCCGGATCGTCCCTTGGGATATCGGCACTATATACCGCGGTTAATTTAGTTAGATACCGGCATTTTTTTGATGGCTTATTATTTTTTTCTAAACATACATTTTTGCCATATGAACACCACGCTGGTAGATTCGTTACTACAAACCCACTCGTTGCAGAACTGCAAAACCGAGTGAGTTATCGAGAGCTGAATAGACGTATGTATCTAGCATGTATGCTCTGAACTTTTCCTCTTTTCAGCATATCTACTCTACAGCTTGAAGGCGCCTCCAACACATTGAGTGACATGGTGAGTGAGTAAAACTTATATTATTTTCTTTGAGTATATATGCTGGTATGCACATATATTGACTTGCAATTCCTAATTTATACTCAAAAATTTGAAAAGAATAGGAATTGACAAAGAGCAGTAATATATTTGCATACACAATTTTATGCACATACGTATCTACATGCAGGCATATTTTTGTCTTAGGCCAAACTGGTTTTTTTTATCGTTCTTCTTTTTCATCGTTCTTAATTGCATCAGTTATTGAGATAGGTCAAGGATTAGGGCTTTAACTTTATTGCCTTTTTTTTGTAGCGCAAGGAATTTCTTTTATTACGTTTGAATTGTATCCATAAGTTTTCCGATTAGTTAGTAAGACATTAGGGTAGGTCGTAAATTGAAGAAAAAGGGAAAATTGTTGTGAATTGGTTAATTTGGTAGATCTTTAGGGCAACATTTATTTTTACTTTGGTTAAGTTTTTTTTTTTGCGAATAATAATTTCATTCGAATTGAAAACGTGTAATTAGTATTAGGGCGTAGTTTAATTTAAAACTTAGCATTTTCTTGAAATCGTAGCTTTTAGCTTACCTTCCCTTTCTGAGCTTGTTTTAATAAATTAATAATGTATGGATGAAGATTTTAGATCTTTTCATAATGCAGGGCTAAAGTGGTAGGTGGTGTTGGTGCTGCGCTTGCGCGTGGCAAGGTAAGGTGAAGGTGAGTAAAAGAAAAAAATGACTGAGTGACAGGGGACAGACTAGTGTCAGGCTTGGGGGCACTGTAAGTAGATAGGAGTCAGCACAGTGCCAACGGTGCAGTGCAAGTTGCACTGCAGAGGGAGGGTAGACTCCACCTGACCGGACAGGCCTCCATCTTTTTCCCCTCTTAACTCTGCCCCTCACGTTTATTTCTATCTTTTTCAGCCTTTTATCTCCTTCCTAAACACATGCAGGTATGAACCCTTTTTTGTTCATGTGGCTGCGGGTGAGGTCGGTGGTGCAATACCCCGCCCAAGACGACGAGCTAGCCTGGGCCCGCAAGCATACCTGCTTGCCGCCGCTCCTCACCACCCAAACAGTCAGCCACGTAACAGTGTTTATGCGTCTCTTCTCCGCTGCGTGTACGTACATCTGTGTAGACATAATTATTGATTTTCTGAAGGCAGCCTTCTCAATACATCTCATGGGTTCACAGAGTTGAAGGAATTCTGTCGGACCACGACATCGTCAAGGAAAGGCCCTGTATCGTCCTGCAACACATTAGGCAGAAAATCCGTGGCGGTGCCGATGCAGCACTGGTAGCGTATAATGTTTTCGATAGCGATTGGGTAGAAATAAAAAAGGTATTATCACTGCATTACGCAGACAAAAGGGACATTAGGACCTCAGAGCACCAACTGAATCAGCTAGCTCAGAGAGGTTCAAGACTAGATGAGTTTTACGCAACGGTCAATCATCAGTTGTGTGTAATAATGAACAAAATCAAGTGCGATGACTATAGCCACTCCAAATAGAGTAGTTGTCCCCACCAATACCTTGTCGCAAGTTACTCAGAGACCAACGTTACCTCCTCGTTCACGGTCAACATACACCTGGACGAATCGGAACAACACTCAAGGGAATAGCCGGTCATCACACGACAGATTCTAAGGCAATCAAGGCACGAACACCGCACCTCCAATCCACCTTTCTCAGTAACCACCGTAGCAGGACCTGTAGAAATAAACAAAAAAATCAGTGGGAGATTTTTCGAAAATGCTGGTAACGAAGCTATGGTGACCTTTTACGCACTTCCTGGTTTAAGTTCGTTTGATGAGATAATAGGCGATGACACCCTCAAAGAACTGGGTGCCGTCATAGATAGAAAAGAACATGTCCTTACAGTAGATCCCAATATAAGAATTCCGCTCAAAAACAAAGTTTAGAAAGCCTAAATTTTTTCGAAACTAAAGTTATATCCGACGCAATCCTCCCAAGCCTAAAAGCCATGATAGAAAACTATTCTCATTTGTTCGGTCCACTTAAATCAAAACAAATATTAAAACCACAATTCGAGCTGAGATAAAGACTACTACGAATGAGCCCATATACACGAAAAGTTACCTATATCCTGCAAACATGGTAGAACAGCAAATTACCGAGTTGCTTGAAGAAGGAATTATACGACCATCCAAAAGCCCGTTCTGAAAAAACCCAAACCCTCTGGTGAAAAGCAGTATAGAATGGTAGTGGACTTCAAACGTTTGAAGACGGTCACCGTGCCGGACACCTATCCCATTCCAGATATTAATGCAACGCTGACCAGTTTAGGGAACGCAAAATATTTCACAACCATAGATCTGACCTCAGGCTTTCACCAAATCACAATGAAAGAAACAGATATACCCAAAACAGCGTTTTCAACCATGAATGGAAAGTACGAATTTCTGTGATTATCTTTTGGGTTAAAAAACGCTCCTGCTATATTCCAGCAAATGATTTATGACGTCCTTAAAGAGTACATAGGGAGGACATGCTTCGTGTATACTGACGACATTATTGTCTTTGGAAAAAGTACCGACGAACATTTAGTAAATTTAGAGATATTTTTTAAACGGCTTGCGGATGCTTATTTGAGAGTGAATTTGGAAAAAACTAATTTTATGAAAACGGAAGTAGAATTTCTGCGATATGTAATCACATCCCACGGGATGAAGGCGGATTCTTTAAAGGTCCAAGCTATAGAGAACCTCTCACCCTCAGAAACGCTTTAGGACCCAAAAGGATTTTTGGAAATGACGTCGTATTATCGAGATTACGCTAAGGTTGCTAAACCCTTGACCAATCTCACACGCGGTAAGAATTCGCAGGTCAAGGCAAACCAATCTAGAAGAGTGCGTATCAAAATGAATTCCGAAGCCCTTCAGGCCTTCGATACCCTAAAAAACTACTCGTTTCCTTAGATATTCTCGCATTTCCAGATTTCGAAAAACCATTCAACCTTACCACCGATGCTTCAAACTATGGCATTGGTAGGGTGCTATCCCAAGGAGAAACAGGGAAAGATCGACCCATTACCTACATCTCAAGATCTTTCAGTAGAACAGAGGAAAACTATGCCACAAACGAGAAGGAAATGTTGGCTATAGTTTGGACTCTAAACAACTTAAGATCCTACCCCTATGGGGAGAAAAATTAGAATTTTCACTGACCACCAGCCTCTCACTCTTGCGTTGGGAAGTCGAAAATATAAAGCCAAGTTGAAAAGGTGGAAGGCTAGAGAAGAAGAATATAACCACGGATTAATTTACACTCCTGGTAAATCGAATGTCGTGGCGGATGCTCTCTCGAGAATTCCATGCCAGGCAAACCTTTTGGCAGCACCGTGGGAACCAAACGCTGTATCAACATAAGCTAGAAGTGACGTGGGGACAGCTCAGAATGCCGAACAGGATTCTTCGGACCTTATTCTACACGTAGAAGCCCCTTTGGAATAAAGATTCCAGAAAGTTACATGCAACTCCTACAAGAAGTATGTATAGAACATTTCCTTTTATACAAAATTAGGATAACTGAGAGGGTGATCGAGGATGTGGCCTACGAGGATAGGATTTCTGGTATAATAGAGACAGAACATAGGAGGGCGCATAGAAACTCAAAATAAAATAGGGAACAAATCTTGGAAAAGTACTATTTTCCAAAAATGGTAAGATAAAAAATTTCACTTCTATTTGTGAAACCTGCCTTGATAACAAGTAGGATAGGCATCCGGCAGTACCACCGATAAAAGGGAGTCCAGTGCCGAAATATCCATGCGAAATAGTGCATGTGGACATTTTTTAAAATTCAAGGGGAGTAATTTTTATCTTGCATAGACAAATTTTCCAAATTTGCCAAGCTTTTTCACATTAAAAATAAAGCATCCGTCACTCTCCGCGCTAAGCTAACCAAAGTAATACTCTATTTCACAACTCCTAAAATGATAGTCACCGACAATGAGAGGTGATTTATAACTCCCTTGGTATGTAACTACATTCGAGGTTTGGGAATTGAACTCTATCAGACTCCAATTCAAAGAAGTGAAGTAAATGGCCAGATTGAAAAATTCCACTCTACCATTATTGAGATTTATCGGTGCTTTCGGAAAGAAATTAATAACGCTAGACCAAAAGAATTGGTGTATATTGCTGTCGATCATTACAACACAACAATACACTCTGTAACGAAGAGGAAGTATAGCGACATATTTTTTAACAGAACTGAAAGAATTAACTACCAAGGCCTAACCAACTTCAAAAGCAGATAAACAGATAAAATCAAAACAAAAGGAACTTTACAATAAGGAAACGGTTGGTAAGGAGAGTGACATTGCTCACAAACACTGGCAGAAGGATTCATAAAGCGCAGATAAAAAATACGCCAACATAAGGTAAAAAAAGAAAAAGAAACAAAAAAATATTATGACAATAAAAAAAAAGTAATAATAAGGTCACCACGGGTAGTCAACAATAAAATGATGTCCCAATAAGCGACCACAAAGATTTCAAATCCTATAGCACAGACGACACAAAAAACGTGTCTGCCAAATTTCAATATCAAAGATCTTTTCCATAACAAACCACTTCAGCGATTAAAGAGGCAAAATAAAATATTGCAAAAAAAAATTGAGGAAACGATTTTTCGTTTAAAAAATTTTAAGGAAGCAATATCTGCCCACAACAAATAAATTAATTATACGCTTAACAAAAGAGGCAAAATAATAAATAAAATTTTTTTAGAAAAAATCTGCCCACAAAAAATTAACTATGCGCTTAATGTAAGAGGCAAAAAAAAAATTCTTTTTTTTAAGTAATCTTCCCACAACAAACTAATTATGCGCTTACTAAAACAGACAAATTAGATAAAACAAAAAAATAATTAAAACTTAAAAAAAAAAAATTTTAAGAACGCAGTAAACAATGATATAATAAACAACATCTACAAAAAGAAAAATATTAATCTTAAAATTAAAAAACAGCTAACTTGCACAGCGGCCACTGCATCAAGCTATATGGACTTCCAAAGATCTATAAAGAGAACAGCCCTCTGAGACCAATATCATCTTCCGTAGGTATAGGACTAATAATGAAAAATATAATTAGTGATACCCTAAACATAAGTAATTCTCTGCAACTAAAGAACAACCTTAGAGATGTGGCGGTGGAAGATGACGAAATGTTAATACAGTTCGATGTAACATCCCTCCTTACCAACATTCCGGTACAATCTTACCCTGTTTCCCACTTGGTGCAACCCTGTTGTCTATTGTGAATGGACAACAGGTGTTGAAACAAGTTGAAAACGGGGAGGTCGGCTCGCAATGAAAAGGGGGCCATTATTATTAATTTTGGCAGAGGGTAAAAGATGACTTCAATATCCCATCAGACGGTATACTGGGTAAAGATTTTCTTCATTATAATAAATGTGTAATAAATTATTCAAATAGTAGCATCTCATTCTGGGCAAATAAAGAAAAAGTCATTATGCCAATCCTACACGGAACAGAAAGAGATATGTGTGTCATACCACCAAGTTGCGAAGTTTTTCGAATTTTCGACTTAGGTCACTCAACAACTCCACTTTTCGTTGAATCTCAAGAAATACAAAAAGGCCTATTTACCGTAAGATGCATTACAAACTCCAATAACCCAGTCATAAAATTAATCAATACGACAAGTGATGTACAATTCGTAAACAAAAACTCTATTAAAACAGAAATCTTATCTAATTATCACGTCTATGTAATCGACAAAACTAAGTCAGATGAGAAGCGAATTAACGAAATAACTTCGATTTTAAAAGATCAAATTCCAAAAGATGCACCAACTGAACTTTTAGATCTATGCATACAATATGCTGACATATTCGCGCTTGACAACGATAAAATGACGTTAAATAATTTTTATGAGCAGAAATTGCGGTTAACCGACAACGAACCAGTGTATATAAAGAACTATCGTCTACCCTATTCGCAGCGGAAAGAAATTAACAGACAGGTTACAAAATTATTAGAAAATGATTTAATAGAAGAAAGCTATTCTAACTACAACAGTCCTCTTATCTTAGTTCCTAAAAAGAAAATAAATGGCAAAAAAGCATACCGAATGTGTGTTGACTTTCGCGCAGTTAACAAGAAGCTAATAGCAGACAAATTTCCATTAGCACGAATCGATGATATTTTAGCCAATCTTGGCAGAGCCAAATTTTTCTCAACCTTAGACCTTTTTTCTGGATTCCACCAAATACCATTACACGTAGATTCACGCGATATAACCTCATTTTCTACTGATCGCGGAGCGTATCGATGGAAGGTATTGCCATTTGGTCTGAACATTGCACCAAATTCGTTTTCTAGGATGATGACCATCGCATTTTCAGGAATACCCCTTAATGTAGCTTTTCTTTATGTAGATGACATTATAGTCATCGGCTCTAGCGAATCCCATCACATTAAAAATTTGTCTAAAGTATTCAATACTTGTAGATCATTCAACCTTAAACTCAATCCAAGTAAATGCAATTTTCTAAGACCAGAAGTAACATTCCTAGGACACAAATGCTCAGCTGAAGGTCTGTCACCAGACGAATCTAAAATAGACGCAATTCGTAACTATACTAAGCCAACAGACAAGGATGCTGTAAGAAGGTTTGTAGCTTTTGCCAACTACTACAGACGCTTTATTCCCAACTTTGCATCTCTGGCAGCACCTCTGAACAGACTGAATAGGAAAAGAGTAGAATTTAACTGGGACGAATCATGCGATAAAGCCTTTGATGCACTAAGAGCATCCCTAATGTCACCACAGATATTACAATACCCAGATTTTTCTAAAGAGTTCACCATTACAGTAGACGCTTCTAAGACGGGATGTGGAGCGATACTCAGCCAAGAACATCAAGGTAGCGATTTACCCATATGTTATGCGTCAAAATCTTTTAATGAGGAAGAACAAAAGAAAGCCATCATTGAGTTAGAACTATTAGCCATTTATTTTGCCATTAAACAATTCAGACCATACGTTTATGGAAATCACTTTATTGTAAAATCAGATCATAGGCCTTTAGTCTATTTATTCACTATGAAAGACCCATCTTCAAAACTTTCTAGAATTAGACTTGAGTTGGCAGAATACAATTTCACAATAGAGTACATAAAGGGAAAATCAAATGTAGGAGCGGATGCACTTTCTCGCATAACCATTGGCGAAATAAAAGAATCAACCAAAAATATATTTGCAGTTCAGACTAGGACTATGAGTAAGAAAAAGGATAAATGTAGTTCTACCGGAAATATAGACTTATGTGAAAACATACAAACATTAAACGTGTTTGATAAATTCACTCATAACTTTTCAAAAAAAATTCCTCGTATTAGATCAGAAATATTTCATGATAAAAACAATAAACAATTTTTAAGAATATGCGCGCATATAAAGCATAAAAGAACAATTTTACTTGATTTTGAATTTTCTAACGAAATAAAGAATTTCGATAATTTACTTTCGAGGCTAGAAAAAGAAGCCGGAAAACGCAATATTAAGGAAATAGAATGGCCAAAAAACGATTTAATTTTCAAATATATTACAATTACAAATTTTAAAGAAAGAGGAAATAGGCTTTTACAATTTTTAAAAATTATTTTAATGCATCCAATTGAAACAATCACTGATCAGGAACAAAAATCAAAATTATTAGCAATTTATCACAATGATCCCATCACTGGAGGTCACTGTGGAACGAAAAAATTATACGCCAAATTACGAAACAAATTTTACTGGAAAAACATGACAAAAGACATAGCTAGTTATGTTAGGAAATGCGAAAAATGTCTTCTGAATAAAGTGAAAATAGGAAATAAAGAAGAACTCGTTCTAACTCCTACTCCTAATAAACCTTTTGACATTGTCGTAATTGATACCATAGGCCCATTACCAGAATCGAGATATGGTAATAAGTTCGCGCTTACCATAATCTGCGATCTGACAAAATACTTAGTTACAATATCAATACCTGATAAAAGTGCAAAAACCATCGCGTCAGCACTATTCGAAGGCTTCATTTTAATATACGGTGTTATGAAATCCATTAAATCAGATTTAGGTACTGAATTCAAAAATGAAATTTTTGCAAATTTAACCAGTTTATTAAATATTGATCACAACTTTTCTACACCATATCACCACGAAACCGTAGGAACTGTCGAAAGAAACCATAGAGTTTTCAACGAGTACCTACGTGCGTACTTAAATGATTCCTTTGATGATTGGGATACATATTTGAGATATTTTACGTTTTGGCATAACACAACGCCAAATACGGTATTCGATAATAAACTTACTCCCTTTGAATTAATTTTTGGTAAAAAGGCCATTGTGCCATCTGAACTGAAGAACGAAAGAATTGAACCCATTTATAATATCGAAAATTATTCAAAAGAAGTAAAATACCGAATGCAAAAATGCCACGCCTTGGCTAAAGAGTTAGTAGAAAAACACAAAATAAGGAATAAAGATGCATATGACAAAAATGCACAACCAATGGTAGTAAACATAAACGATATGGTTTTAGTTCAAAAAGAACCACGGGAAAAACATAAAAACATATATCAGGGCCCACACCTAGCAACAAGTATAGACGGTGTAAACGTAACCATTTTTGATAATGAAAATAAAAAATACAAAACGGTACATAAAAACCGCATAAGAGGAGTACCTAGATAAATACAATCGGATGTACCCAATTTCATTTTGAGATAGTCAAAAAAAAAAATTTTTTTATTTTTCACTTCGGTAATAAAGCAAATTTAAATCAAAATTTCTCATACTCTAAAACCATACTTAATTTAAGTAAAAGCACATTTAAATAAAAATATGTCAAACGATAGAAAACAATACGTAGCGTAAGTAAAATAAACACATGGAAAATGTATGTATAAGTTACTATTCAAAACCGATATAAATGAAATTTTGAAGTACAAAGAAAACAAACAAAAAAAACTATTAATATTCATATATGTAAATATGTAGGCTTAAAGCACAGATAAATGTAATTAATTAAATAAAATAAGCTACTTACAGAAAAAAAGAGAATAATAAATAAACTATTAATATTCATATATGTAAATATGTAGGCTTAAACCACAGATAAATGTAATTAATTAAATAAAATAAGCTATTTACAGAAAAAAAAGAGAATAATAAATAAACTATTAATATTCATATATGTAAATATGTAGGCTTAAAATATAAATAAATGTAATTAGTTAAACTAGCCAAGTTAGCCTAGGTAGATCTGCCGCAAAGCTCAAAATTATCCTAATTTTTTTCCCAATCGGGATGAATAATAACCACCCAAAAAGGTTGAAGCCGACAAACCTGATCAACTTGTCGACTTCAAACTTTTTTCGAAAAGGGGGATGGTGTAACAGCAGCCTTATGATCTTACCCTGTTTCCCACTTGGTGCAACCCTGTTGTCTATTGTGAATGGACAACAGATGTTGAAACAAGTTGAAAACGGGGAGGTCGGCTCGCAATGAAAAGGCGGCCAATATTATTAATTTTGGCAGAGACTTGGCTTGTACGACAAATTTACAAAAAGAAAACTAAATCTAAGTCTACATTAAATTTACTAAGTGCTACTACTTAAAAAAAATACTCTTATTCTACAGTAAACAAAACTATATCTAAACCTAATTAAACCAAACTAAAACTAAGCATAAAATTCGTGTTTGATTGTTTTCTTGGTGTTTGAGTGGAGCGTGCGTGCATTAGCGTGCGCACAAAAACAATTTTTCTGAAGGAGTTCCATAAGGAACGCCACAGGCTATTCGCACAATTATGAGATAATGGGCAACGTTAAAACATCATACGACGTTAACAAACAAACAATTTCAAACCTGCTTAGAATTTTGTTTGAGGGATAATAATTACTTCATATACGATGGAAAATTCTACCAACAGGTTTACGGAATGCCAATGGGCAACCCACTGTCACCAACTGTAACTGATATAGTGCAGGATAAGATCCTTGACGACAGCATTGTCGAATGAAAAACTAAAGACATATATATCAAATACATCAATAAGTATGCAGATGATATATTCGCAATAATAAAAACCAAGGTCGCGGAAGAAATACTAAAAATTTACAATAGAAAAAGAGAAAGAAAACAAAATAGCCTTCCTAGACGTTGAAATAATAAAATCAAACAATAAACTTAAAACTAATTGGCACTCCAAAGCCGTATCATCATCAAAGAGGATAAACTATCACTCCAACCACCCATGTGTGCAGAAGAAAAATACGCCAATTAACTTTATTAAGAAAGTTCTAAACTTAAGCGAACAGGAGTTCATGAAAGAAAACGAACGACGAATTAAAAATATTTTATACAAAAATGCCTACCCTAATAAACTCATAGACGCATGGATTACAACAACCAAGGCAAACATACCTAACAATGCGCGAAATAATGTAAGCTTAAGGACTGAACACGAAAAGAAAATATACACAGGCGTCAAATACATATTAGGCCTAACAGACAACAAATCAATACAAAGCTTTACAAAGAACAACAATTATAATTTACTGAACTTCTATTGAAAATTCTGAACTTCAATTGTAATTTTCTGAACTTCAATGGAAATTCCCGCGCTTTCATAATTTCAATTGCAACTTTCAAAATTTGTTTACATAAAATGAACAATTTAACATTTTTTCTGACAGTTAAAGTCGTGATTTGCCTACCAGTGGTTTGAAACCACTTGCGTTCGTGTTGGCGCTTCTCTATATCATTAATATAACAATTTCTTTTTAATAATTTAATTAATAGACAAATATAAATTTTTTCCTTTATATTTTAGAACTGTGTACAAAAATATGTAATTTTAAATATCGCAACCTAAACCAAAAAGTATTGCAACTCATAATCAGAGTAGCTTTGTGTTGAACGTTGATTTATACCACAAAAATAACAAAACTCCTAACAAAACCAGGCTAAACGATAACGTTAACTACCAAAAACATAAGTTATTTTACGATGCTTTCATGGATCGATTTGCAATTAAATACCGATTTAAAATTGTTTTAAGTTTTGACATTTTTTAGTTTAGAATGCGATATATACAATAATTTTACATTGACGATACTTTATGCAATTTTCTTTTTTTCGTGATTTTGCAGTAATAAACTCATAATAATTTTTTGTTTTGAATTATGTCATTACAATATTTATAAGGACTATTTAGTTGATGGTATTGTTACTGTCAGTTAAATTTATCGCAAATATTTATATTCAAAATATTTTTTTGTTATACATCTAGTTTATAAGGTTTGGTTAAACATTATTGACAAATTCGTTGCAATTGAATTGCTTTAAAAATCTTTGCAAACTATGCGATTGTTGAATATTTTTTTAATTAGAGCATAAAAAGCTCAGAATAGGAACGTAGGAAAAAACTTAGAATTATTACATTTTATAAAATTTAATAAAATCAGAAATTATAGTTGTGCTAAAAAGGGGTAAAGTATTGTATGTTAAAGTATAGCGAAGTCTCAGCGGCCTTGTCCTGGTGAAATTTCAGTTCGAATAGGTCTCATTCTTCATTCTCAGAACCATGGACGAAGGTACCTCGTAAGATATTAAAAATCCTCAACGCTGTTTTTGCAATAACTTCAAAAAAACTCATATTGAAACCGGTGTCCTATCCCTACATCTGTTTAACTTCTACATATCAATAGCTATCTTCTCCACCAGAAGTAGTTACTATTGTTTCCTGCGCCTATATTATTGTTTCCTACATCGATGAGCTTTGTAATAAAATAAACAGTTATCTCCCTGATCTCTCCGGTTTTGTCGCCCCGCGAAACCCGAAATTGTCGTCAATGGCACTACGCTACCGACTGTCTTACACCCCAAAACCTTGGGGTTCGATCAGGATCTACCTTTTGGTGAGCATGCAGCCGCAC
Source organism: Eurosta solidaginis (assembly GCF_040869045.1). Lineage (NCBI taxonomy): Eukaryota > Metazoa > Arthropoda > Insecta > Diptera > Tephritidae > Eurosta > Eurosta solidaginis. Next base: position 41,601 of record NW_027136949.1, read on the forward strand.
CGAAAATCGAGAGCCGCACAGTGTTTCGTGAAGAACAAGCTAGATGGACAAAAACAAAGTTCTTATTCCAAGAAAAGTTTAATGAGAAATGAAATAAAACAAACAAAATAACGGAATTTTTGCTTTTTTTTAACATTTTTGCTCATATATATTGAGTAATTGAAGTAAGAAGGTAGGAGTGGCCGTAAAATGCATTGATTAATTTGCAAAATTCTTGTTGAATATTAAGCTTCATATTTATTTTAAGTGAACACTTTTATATAATTTTTTTGGTGGATTCTAAGCTCGAAGATAAGCAAAATTTTTTAATAGTAATTCTTTCGCAATTAGAGTATTTTCAATATATTTAACATTCCGTTATTAAGAAGAAAAGCTTTTTTTTCTCTATATTTTTAAATTTAGGGACAAAAAAGTTACATACTTCCGCGGACATCCGGGCTAAATATTACATATGTTATAGTCGCAAGTATTCTCTAATAGCAGAAAGAAAAAAACGAATTCTTCTAACATCTATTTTAAATTTTTTTTTTGCAGATTTAGTTATCTCTACATATAAAATAGGATGTATGTACGTACCAGCTCCGACGAGATATTTGAACCATTAAAGCTGATCTACAAAGGGTAAAACCAATTCCCAGGTACAGGGAACAAACACGTAGCCAAAAAAAACACAAAAATAAACGCGCAAGGTCAACAAGAGCGCACCAAAAGCAAAAAGGCGAAGATCACTGACTTCAACCTGCCACAACCTACCCCACCAGTCAACAAGGCATAAAAACAGGTACATAAAAAGCAATCCTAATGCAGGTATAACCACAGAGGAACGCTACACAAAACAACCCCATTTGGTAGCATCTACGCCAATACCTGAATGTAATGTAAATACTGCACAACTTGTATTGATAGTAGATAGACCAAAACCAGGTTTCAGCAATACCAATGACGGCAACACTGCTCGTACGTTTTTCTAAAATTCTGAGGCTAGTGCTGAGATTACGGTATTGTTACGCTCATCAAAAGATTCGACACTCTCCTTCGCGCATTAGCATCTGGGTACAATATAAATATCCAAAGATTTGAAAAATTTGCGGACGATACTAAAAACTATACATAGATCTCTAGCCATGGTTTAATATGCCTGTTACAGTTCATAAAATCTTAGTGCATAGTACTGATATTATAAAATCAGCAATTTTACCTATTGGTCAACTTTCTGAGGAAGCACAGGAAGCCCGTAACAAAGATTTGAGACGATTCAAGGATGATAACACACAAAAGCAGTCGGTTGAGGCCACGAATAGAGATCTTATGAATATGTTGCTTATAACATCGGATCCTTTAGTTAACAGTTTTAGGGAGATACCTTAGAAAAAATTTAAAAGTCTAACTTCAGAAATCTTAAATTTACTGTCCCCCGATAATGTTGAGGAGTCAATAAATACCCCAGTTGTTTCAAGCTTTCAAAGTAGTGTTGCTGATACTCATAACTATTCCACAAGTGACTCATCGAATGAAAGTGATGATAGCGAATAATAACATAATTATAAAAGATAACCTACCCTATAACTTTTTGTTGGATCAGGTTTTATTTAATATAAATCTATAGTCTTTTCTACTTTGTATGATACTTTACTTTTAAGTTTTTGTAATAAGTAATTTTCACATAATTAATTTAATTATTTACATTGTTATTATTATTATTGTAATTTACTTTGACATTCCTGACTGGTATTATAAAATAATTTTGTAAAAATTGTAGTGCCAGGATAAATACTCAAATAAATACAAAATATGTATGTACATATGTACAGTCACTCACATAAATAAGTAGACACCCCTTTTTGGACAATTCTTACAATTTTCGCTTTCGCAAATTTATTTTAACTAATTTCCCATAACAAAATTTGTCACGATCTATAACAAAAACTAAATTATATTTAAAAAATGTTTGAAAAATTCGACGAATTTTCATATTTTAACTAATTTCCCATAAGAAAATTTGTCACGATCTATAACAAAAACTAAATTATATTTAAAAAATATTTGAAAAATTCGACGAATTTTCATAAAAAATTTTAATTTTTTTTAAGAATTTTTATAATTTTTTAGAGTATTGAGATTTGTAGTCCATTCAATTTAAGTACAAAAAGTAATATTCTTAAGTCCTTTAAATTTTTTTGGATCTATGTCACTTATTCACATGAGTTACTGTATATGAAATAAGCAAATGTATGCATATGAAGTAAAATTTGGAAAAAAAATAAAAAAAGAACATATGGCTGAAAAAATGACGTAGTTGTAATAAATGACTGCATATGAAACGGAAAATCTCATAAAATAATTTTGTCCAGCTTGCTTGTTCTACACGAAACACTGTGAGCCGTAAAAAAATCCTCAAATCTGTTGCTGGCAGTACTTGGGGTAAAGATAAATAAACGCTCATTACCACTTATAAAGCAATTGGCCAGCCGATTACATGTTATGCGTCGCCGATATGGTCGCCAAGCCTAAAAACTACTCACTGGAAGAAGATACAGGTCTGCCAAAATACTGCTCTCAGAACCGCCATGGGTTGACTTCTTATGTCCCCAGAACACCATCTACATTACACTGAATGTGTCCACAGCGACGTTACTGATCAGTTTAACGCCTTATAGGTAGTTGGTAAAAGAAACGACATATACGATCAGAAGGCATTCGAAGACGATGCCTCAAAACTAACAACCAAAAGCAATAATTATCATTTCACTGACACAAATTTTATAGTTTTTTCTTCCGGAGTTGGATACAATCTTTTCATTATATTACGTAACTATTTAAGATGAGACATTTTTTTCAGTTTGAATTTTGACTTACCAGCAACAACATAATCATGTTTAATTGTACGCCGCACAATCATTATACCATCATGTAACGAAGCTCAGTTTCTTCCAAAAATTGTTCGGCACTGCCACGTAAAATCAATGTACATATTCTAGCATTAGCCCAACTTTTAAATAATTTTAAACTATGAAAATAAAACTAATGTCAAACCCAATATCAAACCTTGGAAAATGTTGAAACGTTCACCACCAACTTGACGTCTTTCAAAGTAATCACAATGACCCAAAACACTTGAACTAATATCATTAGCTGTAGTCATAACAGCACCACCACAAACTTTCATTGTACGTTTCCAATCTTCTTCTGGTACACGAACAGCACAGAACATATCATGATCTGCAAAATACTGTGTAGTAACATCACCAATTAGTAGTTTAGATAACACAACATTGGCGCCTTACTTAGCTAGTTTATTGGACAGAATACGCCATTCAGCATCAACAATTTTCTGATACTCTTGAACATTATCAACACGTACTTCAGCATTATCACGCTCAGCCTTGGATTCCAATTCTATATTTAATAATGGGAATTTATATTTTTTGTATGATGTTGGGTCCATCAAAGGAAAGTACAGCGTCCACAACCATTTTAGAAAAGAAATCTTTTTGTTCAATAAATTTTCCATGTCATATTTTGGTCATGCATAATTGTAATGCTTTACGTATATCTTTATTGATGATACGTGCATGCACACCTTCCCCAACATATGATTTAACTTGTTTTAAGATTTCAGCTGCTTAAAGTACTGTTGAAGTGGTGCCATCGCCGACCTGATAAGAGAAACATTTTTATTCTCCACATTCTAATATAACAAAAAACTTACCTCAGCATCTTGATATTTGGCGATGTCGACTTGAGTTTTACGGCTGGATGCACAATATCCCACCAGTTTCATAATGGTTGCACCATCATTTGAAATTGTGGCCTTACCACTGGAATCAACAATATGCTTGTCCATACTGCGTGGACCCAATGTAGTCCGTACAGCATCCACAATTGATTGCGAGGCATTGATGTTGTATATGAGTTGTGGTTTAATTTGAGATCTATCGGTACCCAAACATTTTTTACACAAAAACTAATATGTACCCAATACAAGTTCAGGACGTTCATATTTATCGACACGCTGTCCGGTGTGGCCCAAATGTTGGAAATATTCAGTTGGCACTGTTGAGAAAAAATATGGATCAATGAACACAAGTAAAAGTAAAAGATTTTTTTACCATCTGTTCTTACTTTACACATTAGACATTAGAAACGACGACCAGTATCTACAAATTGCATTTTAGCCTTACAAACGATTACATCTAATTTGACCCAAGATGCTGAGGTAAGTTTTTTGTTATATTAGAATGTGGAGAATAAAAATGTTTCTCTTATCAGGTCGGCGATGGCACCACTTCAACAGCACTTTAAGCAGATGAAATCTTAAAACAAGTTAAGCCATATGTTGAGGAACTTATCATCATTAAAGCTATACGTAAAGCATTAAAATTATGCATGACCAAAATATGACATGGCAAATTTATTCAACAAAAAGATTTATTTTCTAAAATGGTTGTGAACGCTGTACTTTCCTTTGATGGACCCATCATCATACAAAAAATATAAATTCCCATTATTAAATATAGAATTGGAATCCAAGGCTGACCGTGATAATTCTGAAGTACGTGTTGAAATGTTCAAGAGTATCAGAAAATAGTTGATGCTGAATGGCGTATTCTAAGTAAGGCTCCAATGTTGTGTTATCTAAACTACCAATTGGTGATGTTACTACACAGTATTTTGCAGATCATGATATGTTCTGTGCTCTTCGTGTACCAGAAGAAGATTGGAAACGTACAATGAAAGCTTGTGGTGGTGCTGTTATGACTACAGCTAATGATATTAATTCAAATGTTTTGGGTCAATGTGATTACTTTGAAGGACGTCAAGTTGGTGGTGAACGTTTCAACACTTTCCAAGGTTTGATAGTGGGTTTGACATTAGTTTTATTTTCATAGTTTATAATTATTTAAAGGTTGCGTTAATGCTAGAATATGTACATTGATTTTACGTGGCATTGCCGAACAATTTTTGGAAGAAACTGAGCTTCGTTACATGATGGTATAATGATTGTGCGGCGTACAATTAAACATGATTCTGTTGTTGCTGGTAAGTCAAAATACAAACTAAAAAAATGTCTCATCTGAAATTGTTAAGTGATATAATGAAAAGATTGTATCCAACTCCGGAAGAAAAAACCATAAAATTTGTCTCAGTTAAATGATAATTATTGCTTTTGGTTGTTAGTTTTGAGGTATCGTCTTCGAATGCCTTCTGATCGTATATGTCGTTTCTTTTGTCAACTACCTGTAAGGCGTTAAACTGATCAGTAGCGTCGCTGTGGACACGTTCAGTGTAATGTAGATGGTGTTCTGGGGACATAAGAAAACAACCCATGGCGGTTCTGAGGGCAGTATTTTGGCAGGCCTGTATCTTCTTCCAGTGAGTAGTTTTTAGCCTTGGCGACCATATCGGCGACGCATAGCATGTAATCGGCTGGCCAATTGCTTTATAAGTGGTAATGAGCGTTTATTTATCTTTACCCCAAGTACTGCCAGCAACAGATTTGAAGATTTTTTTACGGCTCTCGATTTTCGGTACAATTGCGGCTGCATGCTCATCAAAAGGTAGATCCTGATCGAACGTCACACCCAAGGTTTTGGGGTGTAAGACAGTCGGTAGCGTAGTGCCATTGACGTGGAGATTCAAAATGGTCGACATTTGGGACATCCATGTTTTAAATAAGGTCGCCGATGATTTGGTCGGTGACAATTTCAGGTTTCGCGGGGCGACAAAACCGGAGAGATCAGGGAGATAGCTGTTTATTTTATTACAAAGCTCATCGATGTAGGAAACAATAGTATAGGCGTAGGAAACAATAGTCACTGCTTCTGGGGTAGAAGATAGCTATTGATATGTAGAAGTTAAACACTCCGCTAGCTTCTATAGATATTTGTTGACAAACAAACGATCAGTGATAAACTCCACGTAAAGTGATACACACGTGTAAAAAATTTATGTGATTAATTTTTTAAAAATTTGTATGTTAGAAAATTTGTTATTTATTTATTTATTTTGTTGTTTTTATGTTTTGTAATTTTCACCGTGAAGACGATTACCGTGTGTAATCGAAATATATTGGTAATATATAAAAAACCCTTATGTTTTTATTTAAATTCGGACCTCAAGCCAGCTAGCAAAAGTTAAAAAGTGATTAGTTAACAAATAGGTCGCCAAAACCAAAATTTATTTAAGTTTCCCTTAACTTTGTATGCATAAAATCGCATACAATAAAATTTGTATGGCTCACCAACGAAACTAAAAAACTATTCCTTTCTTATGACTTATAGTTAAAAATTTACAAATATTATAAATAATCTAATATATTATAGAAATGTTGAATAAAAGAAATGTTAATGGAGTTGTATTAAAGAAATGTTTTATTTATGTAGTTATTTCAAATATAATCCAAGTAAAAAAACGGTCGTAATACTAGCCAAAAAGCGGTCATATTAACGTAAAAATAGTCGTAAAGTTACAGGTATATAACTTAAAAATTACTGCCATTTGACAGTTAACGTGAATGTAAGAACAGTACAGCACTATAGTTTGTTTACATTTCGATAACCTAATACCGTATATGTGTGAGCAGTATGTACAATCACATAAAAAGGTACGACGGAATGGACTGGTCACAAAAGTTACCGCCGCCCTGTACAAATGCTACTTAACGATTTACGTGTTCCATCGACACAGATTTTAGTCATTTTACTAAACAAATTTTGATGGGTTAGTATTGTCCAATTTTTTTGTTTTTTGGCACTTTTTCTTATTTATCCCAGGGACGGTGAACTAATAATAAATGGTTGCATAATGTAAATATTGTTTTCTTTTGTTTTTTTTTTTATTATTATCTAAAGAACATTACATTGTTAAAAAATCATTCCAAAGTAAGAGAAGAAATAATATTAAAAAGATAAAATTTTGTGTGTGCTATGTTTAATTGAACTACAATTTATTTCTGTTGTTGTTGTGTCTAAATGTATTCCTATATCCTACCACCGTCCCCGTTTACCCATCGTGGTACTTGTCCACAAGATTCGAGAGGATGGATATGAAAGGGAGGTAGTTTGTAATTCTTTACTTTTGTTTGAAAGGTAGCGTTAAAAGTTACTACCCTTGGATCTGCCGCTTTAAAAAAAACTCGTGGTGAAGAAGTTGAGGAAAGAAAATAATATTTTAATAATTTTTGGGCAAATTGTTGAAATTTAAATATTTTGATTTTCAGAGCTTTAAGGCCGTTAACGAAAGACAAAAACTAAGTTTTTCCTTGTTCTCCTACGCGTTTCGATGTTTTTACATCTTCTTCAGGGAGCCTGGTTTATTTAACATAAATCATAAAAAAATGACAATTAGTAATATTTTCACAACAAACAACATTCCTCAATATTTCACTTATATTAATTTGTATAACTACACACATTAAAATATAATTTAATTGTGACTAAAACAATAACAATAATTATAAAGAACACAACATTCTGCAAATTCAACAAGAGCCACTACCTCTATTGCCTCGTACACTGTAATTGATTGCAGTCGCATAGGCGCAGTTTATGTTATCCATGGGTGGTTGGAGTTTACTTTTTGTTGTATGCGCAGCCCTTCTAATGTTAATCTCGTTTTCTCTCTTCTCTCAATATCTATAATTTTCGTGTTTTCAAAATCTGCTGTATGGCCTGTGCTAGTCAGGTGCTCAGCAAGCGCTGTAATGTTTTTTTTTTGTTTTTCGCGTCGGTTTTATGCTCATTTATTCTTATGTTTAATGATCTCTTCGTGGTTCCAATATATATTTTATCACATTCTTCTCCTATTGCTTCATTGCAATTTATTTTATACACTACGTCTGTTGGTATTTGCTTATCTTGTCCTTTGTTTGTGTAAATATTGTGCTAAGTGTTTGGTTTGGTTTGTGTGCAACTTTTATGTTGTTGTTCTTTGTAAAGCTGTGCATTGATTTGTTGTCTGTTAGGCCTGGTATATATTTGACGCCTGTGAATATTTTCTTTTCGTGTTCATTTCTTAAGCTTACATTATTTCGCGCATTGTTAGGTATGTTTGCCTTGGTTGTTGTAATCCATGCGTCTATGAGTTTATTAGGGTTGGCATTTTTGTATAAAATATTTTTAATCCTGTTCGCTTAAGTTTAGAACTTTCTTAATAAAGTTAATTGGCGTATTTTTCTTCTGCACACATGGGTGGTTGGAGTGATAGTTTATCCTCTTTGATGATGATACGGCTTTGGAGTGCCAATTAGTTTTAAGTTTATTGTTTGATTTTATTATTTCAACGTCTAGGAAGGCTATTTTGTTTTCTTTCTCCTTTTCTATTGTAAATTGGGTTTTAATATGTTTAGAGTTTTTAGTATTTCTTCCGCGTCCTTGGTTTTTATTATTGCGAATATATCATCTACATACTTATTGATGTATTTGATATAATGTCCTTAGTTTTTCATTCGGCAATGCTGTCCTCAAGAAACTTATCCTGTACTATATCAGTTACAGTTGGTGACAGTGGGTTGCCCATTGGCATTCCGTAAACCTGTTGGTAGAATTTTCTATCGTATATGAAGTAATTATTATCCCTCAAACAAAATTCTAAGCAGGTTTGAAATTGTTTGTTAACGTCGTATGATATTTTAACGTTGCCCATTATCTCATAATTGTGCGAATAGCCAATTGTACCGGAATGTTGGTAAGGAGGGATGTTACATCGAACTGTATTAGCATTTCGTCATCTTCCACCGCCACATCTCTAAGGTTGTTCTTTAGTTGTAGAGAATTACTTATGTTTAGGGTATCACTAATTATATTTTTCATTATTAGTCCTATGTGTATAGAGAGTTTATAGCATGACACACCTACGGAAAATGATATTGGTCTCAGACGGCTGTTCTCTTTATGGATCTTTGGAAGCCCATATAGCTTGATGCAGTGGCCGTTGTGCAAGTGAGCTGTTTTTTAATTTTAAGATTAATATTTTTCTTTTTGTAGATGTTGTTTATTATATCATTGTTTACTGCGTTCTTTAAAGTTTTTTTTTTTTAAGTTTTAATTATTTTTTTGTTTTATCTAATTTGTCTCTTTTAGTAAGCGCATAATTAGTTTGTTGTGGGAAGATTACTTATAAAAAAAGAAATTTTTTTTTGCCTCTTTCATTAAGCGCATAGTTAATTTGTTGTGGGCAGATTTTTTCTGAAAAAAAATTTATTTTTTATTTTCCCTCTTTTGTTAAGCGTAGAATTAATTTATTTGTTGTGGGCAGATATTGCTTCCTTAAAATTTTTTAAACGAAAAATCGTTTCCTCAATTTTTTTTTTGCAATATTTTATTTTGCCTCTTTAATCGCTGAAGTGGTTTGTTATGGAAAAGATCTTTGATATTGAAATTTGGCAGACGCCTTTTTTGTGTCGTCTGTGCTATAGGATTTGAAATATTTGTGGTCGCTTATTGGGACATCATTTTATTGTTGACTACCCGTGGTGACCTTATTATTACTTTTTTTTTATTGTCATAATATTTTTTTTCTTTTTCTTTTTTTTTACCTTATGTTGGCGTATTTTTTATCTGCGCTTTATGAATCCTTCTGCCAGTGTTTGTGAACAATGTCACTCTCCTTACCAACCGTTTCCTTATTGTAAAGTTCCTTTTGTTTTGATTTTATCTGTTTATCTGCTTTTGAAGTTGGTTAGGTTTTGGTAGTTAATTCTTTCAGTTCTGTTAAAGAATATGTCGCTATGCTTCCTCTTCGTTACAGAGTGTATTGTTGTGTTGTAATGATCGACAGCAATATACACCAATTCTTTTGTTCTAGCGTTATTAATTTCTTTCCGAAAGCACCGATAAATCTCAATAATGGTAGAGTGGAATTTTTCACTCTGGCCATTTACTTCACTTTTTTGAATTGGAGTTTGATAGAGTTCAATTCCCAAACCTCGAATGTAGTTACATACCAAGGGAGTTATAAATCACCTCTCATCGTCGGTGACTATCATTTTAGGAGTTGTGAAATAGTGTATTACTTTGGTTAGCTTAGCGCGGAGAGTGACGGATGCTTTATTTTTAATGTTAAAAAGCTTGGCAAATTTGGAAAATTTGTCTATGCAAGATAAAAATTACTCCCCTTGAATTTTAAAAAATGTCCACATGCACTATTTCGCATGGATATTTCGGCACTGGAGTCTCTTTTAGCGGTGGTACTGCCGGATGCCTATCATACTTGTTATTAAGGCAGGTTTCACAAATAGAAGTGCAATTTTTTATCTTACTAGCCATTTTTGGAAAATAGTACTTTTCCAAGATTTGTTCCCTATTTTATTTTGAGTTTCTATGCGCCCTCCTATGTTCTGTCTCTATTATACCACAAATCCTATCCTCGTAGGCCACATCCTCGACCACCCTCTCAGTTGTCCTAATTTTGTATAAAAGGAAATGTTCTATACATACTTCTTGTAGGAGTTGCATGTAACTTTCTGGAATCTTTATTCCATTTATGAGTGCCGTGTTTAGGCGTTCGGTTAAGTTGGCCTTCTCATATCTAGTCTCACAAAATGACGATTGAATCCTGGATGTGGATTTTGAACACAAGTCATTGCATTCCCCTCCGCAAAAATTATTTGGTTTCGAAAAACGTTCAAAGGGGCTTCTACGTGTGGAATAAGGTCTGAAGAATCCTGTTCGGCACTCTGAGCTGTCCCCACGTCACTTCTGGCTTATGTTGATATATCGTTTGGTTCCGACGGTGGTGCCAAAAGGTTGGCCTGGCATGGAATTCTGGAGAGAGCATCCGCCACGACATTCGATTTACCAGGAGTGTAAATTAATCCGTGGTTATACTTTTCTTCTCTAGCCTTCCACCTCTTCAACTTGGCGTTATAGTTTCGACTTCCCAACGCAAGAGTGAGAGGCTGGTGTTCAGTGAAAATTCTAATTTTGCGCCCCATAGGGGTAGGATCTCAAGTTGTTTAGAGTCCAAACTATAGCCAACATTTCCTTCTCGTTTGTGGCATAGTTTTCCTCTGTTCTGCTGAAAGATCGTGAGATGTAGGTAATGGGACGATCTTTGCCTGTTTCTCCTTGGGATAGCACCCTTCCAATGTCATAGGTTGGAGCATCGGTGGTAAGGTTGAATGGTTTTTCGAAATCTGGAAATGCGAGAATATCTAAGGAAACAGTTTTTTAAGGTATCGAAGGCCTGAAGGGCCTCGGAATTCATTTTGATACGCACTCTTCTAGATTGGTTTGCCTTGACCTGCGAATTCTTACCCCGTGTGAGATTGTTCAAGGGTTTAGCAACCTTAGCGTAATCTGGAATGGACTTTCGGTAATACGACGTCATTTCCAAAAATCCTTTTGGGTCCTAAAGCGTTTCTGGGGGTGAGAGGTTCTCTATAGCTTGGACCTTTAAAGGATCCGCCTTCATCCCGTGGGATGTGATTACATATCGCAGAAATTCTACTTCCGTTCTCATAAAATTCGTTTTTTCCAAATTCACTCTCAAATAAGCATCCGCAAGCCGTTTAAAAAATATCTCTAAATTTACTAAATATTCGTCAGTACTTTTTCCAAAGACAATAATGTCGTCAATATACACGTAGCAAGTCCTCCCTATATACTCTTTAAGGACGTCATAAATCATTTGCTGGAATATAGCCGGAGCGTTTTTTAACCCAAAAGATAATCTCAGAAATTCATACTTTCCATTCATGGTTGAAAACGCTGTTTTGGGTATATCTGTTTCTTTCATTGTGATTTGGTGAAAGCCTGTGGTCAGATCTATGGTTGTGAAATATTTTGCGTTCCCTAAACTGGTCAGCGTTGCATTAATATCTGGAATATGATAGGTGTCCGGCACGGTGACCGTCTTCAAACGTTTGAAGTCCACTACCATTCTATACTGCTTTTCACCAGAGGGTTTGGGTTTTTTTCAGAACGGGCTTTTGGATGGTCGTATAATTCCTTCTTCAAGCAACTCGGTAATTTGCTGTTCTACCTGTTCCCCCATGTTTGCAGGATATGGGTAACTTTTCGTGTATATGGGCTCATTGGTAGTAGTCTTTATCTGAGCTCGAACTGTGGTTTTAATATTTGTTTTGATGTTAAGTGGACCGAACAAATGATAATAGTTTTCTATCATGGCTTTAGGCTTGGGAGGATTGCGTCGGATATATCTTTAGTTTCGATAAAATTTAGGCTTCTTATGACTTTGTTTTTGAGCGGAATTCTTATATTGGGATCTACTGTAAGGACATGTTCTTTTCTATCTATGACGGCACCCAGTTCTTTGAGGGTGTCATCGCCTATTATCCCATCAAACGAACTTAAACCAGGAAGTGCGTAAAAGGTCACCATAGCTTCGTTACCAGCATTTTGGAAATATTTCCCACTAATTTTTTTGTTTATTTCTACAGGTCCTGATACGGTGGTTACTGAGAAAGGTGGATTGGAGGTGCGGTGTTCGTGCCTTGATTGCCTTGCAATCTGTTGTATGATGACCGGCTATTCCCTTGAGTGTTGTTCCGATTCGTCCAGTTGTATGTTGACCGTGAACGAGGAGGTAACCTTGGTCTCTGAGTAACTTGCGATAAGGTATTGGTGGGGACAACTACTCTATTTGGAGTGTTTGCGTGGACTATTGTATTCCTTAACGTTAGGTTCTGAATGTCAAGGCAAGCCGAGTACGCTTCTGGCACTGTTTTTGGCTTCTGCACTATAAGCATACGCGACAATTCTGGACTAAGAACCCGTATGAAAATATCGAGTGCCCTGTTACGGTACAATTCCACAAGGACCGACACTGTTTCTTGGCTATAGTCATCGCACTTGATTTTGTTCACTATTAGAGACAACTGATTATTAACCGTTGCGTAAAACTCATCTAGTCTTGAACCTCTCTGAGCTAGCTGATTCAGTTGGTGCTCTGAAGTCCTAATGTCCCTTTTGTCTGCGTAATGCAGTGATAATACCTTTTTTATTTCTACCCAATCGCTATCGAAAACATTATACGCTACCAGTGCTGCATCGGCACCGCCACGGATTTTCTGCCTAATGTGTTGCAGGACGATACAGGGCCTTTCCTTGACGATGTCGTGGTCCGACAGAATTCCTTCAACTCTGTGAACCCATGAGATGTATTGAGAAGGCTGCCTTCAGAAAATCAATCATTATGTCTACACAGATGTACGTACACGCAGCGGAGAAGAGACGCATAAAAACATGCAGATATCTTATCTGAGATACTCCCAAAAGTATGCAATTATAATTGTGTTCACACATACACGCGCATATGAGAAGCTATTAACGTAGCAATTCTATAGCTGATAACCAAATAGTTTATTCTAGAAATGGAAGCGCCTAGAAGATGCGAACGAGAAATCAATGAGTATAAAAGGCAGCAACAGTAGAGGCGCGATAACCAGTTTCATTTAAGCAAGCTATTGATTGTGAAGTATCAGTGTTATTGTGAAGTACTTTAATAAAGGCCATTTTGCATTATTAAATATTGGAGTTATTTATTCAACAGTTTAGCGATACGGACGTTAGTATAAGGTTGCAGATACGCGGAATTGCAGTAAAACCGTTACAATTGCTGTCAGAAGAGGAATTGTTGAATAAATTCCAGAGTTGCAGAGCAAAGCGAGGACATGGCGAAGTTAAGTGAATTAAGGATCCAGCAACTGAAAAAGGAGCTGGAGAACCGTGGTTTGAATACAACCGGCAATAAGATCGAACTTCAAGAACGGCTACGAGAGGTATTGGAGTTGGAAGGAATTAATGTAGACGAGTATGTCTTTTATCCTGATGTGGAAGAGCCAACAACTAAAATGGAGGAGAAGATAGAGACTCCGGATCCATTGGAAACTGTTGACACTAACGCAGTACTAGCAGTGTTGAAGCAAATGTCGTCACAAATATAAGCCGAAATGTCATCTCAACTGGAAGAACAGAAGACTTATATGGCATCACAACTGGACGAACAGAAGACAAGTATTGCATCTCAACTGTAATCGCAGGAGAACCGTATAACATCGAAGACTGAAGCACAAGAGGCACGAATATCGGAAATGTTGGCAAAAATATCAGCGGAGATCTCTGCACAACTGGAAGAGCAAGAAGGACGGATTCCTTCGAAGATGGAGGCGCAAGACACAAAAATTTTGCAACTTGAGACCAAAATCGATGCCGAGATCGAAATATTGCGAGGTCATATACAGGAGATGCAACTAAATCGCCCAATTGTTTCAGCAGGTAATACGAAGGTAAAAACTCTATCTTTTGTCGGCTCTGTTCCTGTCCAGGTGTTTAAGATTCAGTTTAAGAAGACCGCAGCAGTGAACAACTGGAGTGCTGAAGATAAAGTTGCTGCACTATTCATGGCATTGAAAGGATCTGCTGTTGAAATCCTACAGATTATTCCCGAGTGGCAACGGAACAACTACGAAACATTGATCAGCGCTCTAGAGAGGCGATACGGAAGCGAACACAGGAAGAAGATATACCAAATATAGCTGCAAAACCGTTACCAAAAAGCTAATGAAACTTTGCAGGAGTTTGTTTCGGATGTCGAAAGGTTGGCTCATCTTGCAAGTGCGTACACACCCGTGGAATACACTGAAAGGGTAAAAATCCAGAGCTTCATAAAAGTGGAAACGAAGCGGGCTACATATGCGAATCCAAAACTAACATTTGCTGAAACGGTATCGCATACACTGACTCAGGAAACAGCCCCAGTTTTGACTAAGCCAGCGTACAAAGCTCATCGCGTGGAAGTAGAAAGGCCAGACTGGGTAGAAACAAATTTGGAAGCACTGAAGGGGTCACAACAGAAAAATGCTGGAGTTATGAAATGTTTCAAGTGCAACAACCCAGGTCACATTGTACGTCATTGCCGAACCGGTTCTAATAGTTCCAACAATGTGGGTGGCCGCAAACGCAGAGCTGAAGGAGATGAGCAAATCTCTAAATCCACCCAATCGTTAAACTAAAGCGAGTGAGCCGCAAGGGGCGACAGCTGGCTCCCTCAGTTGAAGGCCCCATAATCTCTACCTCGCAAGTTGGAAGAAGGTCAAGGTCGTAGTGTTCCACTGGCGAAGCGGGCAGTTGTGAATCAAATCGTACAAGAAATGAGCGACAGCGGCGTCATCGAAACATCAGCTAGTCCATGGAGCTCACCGGTGGTACTTATTAAGAAGAAGGATGGGAAAATGAAGTTTTGCGTGGATTACCGCAAGTTGAACGACGTCACGAAAAAGGATAGCTACCCATTGCCAAGAATTCACGATACTCTGGGCTCGCTACCTAGTAGGAAATCGTTTTCCACACTGGACTTGAAAAGTGACTACTGGCAAGTGGAGGTGAAGGAGGAAGACAAAGAGAAAACAGCCTTCAGCGTCGGAGATGGTCTTTGGAAATTTACAGTAATACCCTTTGGATTATGTAATGCACCAGCTATTTTCAAGAGACTCATGGATCAGCTATTGAAAGGACTACATTGGAAAACATGCTTGGTGTACCTGGACGACATCATCGTATTGGGCAAGAATTTGGTGACATCTTAAATACTTGGAAGAAGTTTTCCAGAGAATAGCTGGCGCTGGTCTGAAACTAAGTCCCAAAAAGTGTTCGCTTTTTAAAATGGAAGTAAATTACATGGTTCACAAAGTAACGACAGAAGGTATCTGTACAGCGAATGAAAAGATAGAGGCAGTAAAGGATTGGCCAAGACCACAGAATTTGCATGAATTAAGAGGTTTTCCTTGGGCTGTGCCCATATTACCGCCGATTTGTACCAAACTTTTCCAGCGTAGCCCATAGCCTCCATGAGCTTACAAGAAAAAATAAAGCTTTTGAATGGAAAAAGGAGCAAGAAGTGGCTTTCCAAACATTGAAGGAGCGTTTGTGCACTGCCCCAATGTTGGCATATCCGATTCCAGGGGCAAAATTTATTCTAGACACAGGAGGCGTTTTATCACAACTGCTCGATTGACAGGAAAACCAGAGGAGAACTATTGCGTTACACGGAGAGAGCTGTTGGCATTGGTAGACGATTCCGCGTCAGGACAGATCACGCAGCGTTGAAATGGCTTCTGCAGTTCCGTAATCCGGAAGGACAATTGGCACGATGGATCGAGCTATGACTTTTCCATTGAGCATCGAAAAGGTAGTACCGCTGTTCAAAGGCCGAGGCTGAAGAAGACATTATAGATGTCCGGCTAATGACTATAACGTGTACGGATAAATGGGACAAGGAACAACTAAGAAAGTGTCAGCTAGAAGATACAGATCTGTCACATTTTATGCAAGGGCTCGAATGAAACGAAAGACCAAGCAGAGCGGTCACCGAGTGGATTGCCAACTGCGAGGTTTGCAACAGAGCGAAAGGGCCCAAAAAACGAAGTCATGGCCAGATGAAGCAGTATATTTCAGGTGCACCATTTGAAAGGATCGCCATGGATGTCGCAGGTCCATTTCCTACTAGCAACCGCGGAAACAAATACGTACTGGTGGTTATGGATTATTTCAGCAAATGGCCAGAGGTATACCCAATCCCAAACCAAGAAGCGGAAACAGTAGCAGAAGTGGTTACAAACGATTGGGTTGTATGGTGTACCAATGGAGTTACATTCTGACCAAGGCAGGAATTTTGAATCAGCTGTGTTCCAAGAAATGTGTAAGAAGTTGGCCATTCGAAAAACACGGAAAACTGCATTGCATCTTCAATCCGATGGTATGGTAAAACGTTTCAATAGAACATTGGAGGAGCATTTAAGTAAAGTAGTAGACAAGTACCATAAGGAGTGGGATACACACATATCATTATTCTTGATGTCGGCAGTACATGAGACAACGGGTCAAACTACCGCAAAGGTAATTTTTGGCAATGATCTTCGATTTCCAGCTGATTTGAAGTATGGGATAGATGCCGATGCGGAGTGGAATGTTAAGAAATCCACTGGTGTTTTGGAAGAAGAGCTGAGAGAGATATACGATCTGGTAAGGCAACGAGCAAAGATTATGAGTGACAAGATGAAAGCAAGGTACGATAAACTATTAATTCGGAAGGGTTTCAGGAAGGAGATTTGGTGTTGTTATACAACCCACAACGAAAAAAAAGTTAGTCCCCGAAACTGCAGTGTAATTGGGAAGGCCCATACAAAGTTGTAAAATGGATCAATAATGTAGTATACCGCATACAAACCATTGGCAAACCACGAACCAAAATTAAAGTGGTTCATTTGGAAAGGCTGGCAGCGTTTAGATCGAGAGATTTGTCTGATCGGAACGATCAAATTTAGGTGGAGGGCAGTGTGACGAATATTAGCAACACTAAGGGAAACTATCACATCTAAGCCGATGCTAAACGGTGAATTGTATGCACATCAATAAATCAATCATTATGTCTACACAGATGTACGTACACGCAGCGAAGAAGAGACGCACAAACACATGCAGATATCTTATCTGAGATACTCCCAAAAGTATGCAATTATATTTGTGTTCACACATACACGCGCATATGAGAAGCTATAAACGTAGTAATTTTATAGCTGATAACCAACTAGTTAATTCTAGAAATGGAAGCGCCTAGCAGATGCGAACGAGAAATCACAGTGTATAAAAGGCAGCAACAGTAGAGGCGCGAGAATCAGTTTCATTTAAGCAAGCTATTGGTTGTGAAGTATCAGTGTTATTGTGAAGTACTCTAATAAAGGCCATTTTGCATTATTAAATATTGGAGTTATTTATTCAACAGTTTAGCGATACGAACGTTAGTAGAAGGTTGCAAATAAGCGGAACTGCAGTACAATCGTTACAATATTAAAAAATATATTTTTAAATTTTAATTTGACACGCGGTGGCTCTTTGAAAATTGGGTTTTTTTTTTGTTGTTGTTACATACTGGCGTTCGCGATCACCTGACGGGATAGTCCTTATAGCACAGACGATTTGTTTGTTTTTTGTTTTAAGGTTGTCCTTACACTTTGACAGTTTCCTGGAAAGAAAGAAATTACTTTAGTTACATTTGTGAAACTTTTCCCGTGTTCTTATGGCATTGGCGACATGTACCAAGTTGGCGTTTTAGAGTACATTAGTCTTTAAATAATTAGAGTTTTGGCCAGGGAAGGCTGTGTCATTCCTTTTCAGTCGTCGCCAATCAGATTGAAGGCAACCTACTAAGGCACAGTTGCTCCAAAACGCTCTGGACATATTGCAAATCTTTAGCGTGTTCTTATGGGTACGCTGAAAGTATCGCAAGTAACGAGTGGACGTTTCCAGTGTGTTCTGATGTGTACCCTGGAAACTCCACAAAAGGATAAGCCGGGCCAAGTGTGTTCTTATGTGTACGCTCGAGTTAACCTGTTTCAATAGGAACTTTTTGCCGTATCCTGAAGGGAGCGGCAAGGTGCATACTGCATGCAAATTTTTTGTGTACATGACACGGTCGCAGGAGTCGTTAACCATTTTTCGGCCTTCGGTATGGTGAGGTCCGTTCTAGATATATAGGTATACGCACTCACCCAGCCAATGTGTACGTGCACTTGGAATAGCATTAGTGGGGCCGTAGGATAATTCACTTATCAAATGTTTCACTTTTCGTGTTAAATTTTTTTCGCGCGCCAGAGCATCTTAGGGGTCACAGGCTCGCCTCTTTTGATATTATTCCTGTATAGCCCTCTGAGGGCTTTTGAGATAGGACGTAGTAATTTATCACTTTTCACTCAACTTTTTGTTATTCACTCGTTTTGTTTTTTTTTTTGTATTAATTTTACCTCTCCTGGGGAGAGGAGCTTTTCTACCCTGGAGGGTCCCGAAGGTAATCGCAGAGTTAAGCTATTGTTATAACCGGAGGGTTCCCTCGAAGGTGAATCGCGGTTTTGATATTTCCGTTATTGGCTGTACAAGCCTTAAATTATCTAAATTGAGGTCTAGCCTCTCTATTTTTTTTATTCCTTTATCGGTTAAATTTTTTTATAAAAAAAAAAATTTTTTTTTCCTTAGCACTATCACTATCACTTCTTGACACTAATCACTATGGACCTCACATTTAAGGCTGTCAGTGGGTACCTGCTCGGGTGCCAGCTAAGGAGCCCAGAGACTAGGGCTCCAAAAAATTAAAGGAAAAAATGGAACTAATTGATTTAGTTCTTAATTGTATTTACCATTTACTTTGATCTCCAAAAGCCGACTGAATTTTATTCTATACTAAAAGCTAAATCTAAGCTTCTAAATTAGTTTAACTGATTTCTTATTTGCTGACACTGCACTTCCCACGATTGGCTAAAATAATATTTTATCGCATGCGTGGCAAATCACATGACTTGCATTTTGACTGCATATCATATCGCTTACGCTGCAGTTCCCATGAATTGCATTTCATCTACTGACGCAATATGATATCGGATCAATTACCTGCGTTGGCTTCGCTCGTGTTTTCTGAAGTGTGGTGTCAGCAAATTCTTACATATAAGTGTGTCTGCCTCCTTGTTAAGTTATATGTATGTAGAAATGAATGAATATGTATGTAAGGGTCAATGAATTTCCACACAAGCTACACCATCCGCTTTTGAAAGAATAGTCATATATTGGTAAGTATATATGGGTATTCATTCAATGACATAATTAAATGTTGAGTTTCTATATATGCTTACATAATTGCTAGTGACATTGTTATTTTATTTATTTATTTGGTGTGTCCGTCCGGCCAATTTGTAGGGAAATCAAGAGAAGCACGACGCACATTGGAAGAGAAGCTCGGCCTTATATCTCTTCGGGGGTTATCGCGCCTTAAATTTATTTTTTATTTTTTATTTGGTGTGTGTCAGTAATTTATGACATAATTGTAAGTTGATTTCAAAGAAATTTTTTTATTTGTTTATGGAGCTTTTATGTTCTTTTTGATTCGTTAACATTTTTTTACTTGTACGAGTACTTAATGCAAATTATGAATAAAGTGGAATGCTTTTATTTATTTAAGTGTGTGCTATTGTAATTGGGTTTTCTAGTTAAACTATTTTGTTTATTACTATTTTAAATTTATAGTAGTTTAAGCCTATTTTTATGTATTAGCTATCACTATTTTCCATTCTATGAAGTATTAGCGTAAAATTATTATTCTTGTCAATATTTTTTTTCTATGGAGAATTATAGTCTAATTATTTTTCTGATTGTTATTCCATTCCATTTGAGCCAGATTAAAATTAAAACATATAGAATAAGATGATAGTTATCGGATGGAAATTGACACTGATCTCAAAAGCGCGGTTTTCCGAGCATATAAAAAAATTAAAGCGCGATAACCTCCAAAGAGATTTTAGGCCGAGCTTCTCATCAAATTTGCTTCGTGCTGCTGTTTAAGTTTCCCTACAAATTGACGGGACGGAACCTACTTGTTTTGTGCCGACCCCGAACGGCATCTGAAAGAGTTTTCACTGAGAGCTTTTCATGGCAGAAATACACTCGGAGTGCTTGCCACACACTGTCGAGTGGCGACCCCCCTTAAAAAATCTTCTTCTAATTGAAAAAACTTGTTTCTAAAATTTCGATGTTGCTTTGCACGGGGTGTGAACCCAGGATTTTCGGGTTAAATGGCGGAGCACGCTACCATCACACCACGCTACCGCCATCCGAGCATATTACGTACAGAAAATTGAGTAGGAGTAGTTTTTGCAAGAGCAAGTTAGTTATGTAGTGGAAGGTGCAGTGGATGCAATTTTTATATACTTTTTTGTGCTTTTCCAGTAATATTTTTCATATTTTTCCAGTAATATTTTGTGCGATCTTGTGTGTCATGCGATATTCTGGGCGGCCACCAAAAACAGAATCGTCATGATATTCATGAAGAATTTCTTATTTTTTTTATTTTGTCGACTTTTGTCACATGCCTAACTTCTGGAGTTTATGCAATTGTTTAACTTTTGAGAATTTGGGTACTTCTTTCCTTCAATTTGCCTACTGCAGTATTTATTATTCTTGAACAATTTGTCTCCTAAGGGACAACTCTATTTTAATTTTTTTACAAGTACTAGATTGCCGTCATTTTTCAGCCCGATAAGGAATTGTCCTAAGGCAATCTTATCCTCAGAAATTAGGTTGCTTGTATATATTATGCTACAAATTTTGTATCCTTTGAATTGCAAATGAGCTCGACATATCTTGTAACAAATTTATTACGCACTTCATATATTATTGGGTTCTCATTGTGACTTTTAGTTTCTTCATTTTTGTTGTTATTATTAGCCGTGTTTTTTTTTTATATCTATAGACGTTTACGCTTAAACTTTATATGGACTGTTAAGCGTCAAACTTTAAATACACCTCTGAAATGCTGCGCTTAAAATGTACACTACTAAATTTCAATACGCATTATTCTCAGATGTAACTGAAATATGTGTCTATGTTTCACTACACTAATTCTATGTATTCTATGCGTGTCCACTATTCATCGCAACTGATTCAGCTATATGTTATACATTATGGCCACCAGAGGTTTGTGTCTCCGATTTTAGGTACACCCTGTTCTGTAGTTAGTTATTTAATCACTGCCGCTAGATGGGTCTCCTAAGCATTATCTAAGCGAGGATAAGCGTCTTTTTTTACGCGCAAACGTAAACGTATAGGCTTGTAAAAAAACACGGCTATTATTGGCTGGTTTTGTGGTTTCTGATCATGTTATAACTTTTAGTATTTTGTATGCTTCCACTGACATTTCTTTAAAACTTGTAATATTAATTTTATTTTCCAGCTATGTACTTGGGGTATTAATTGTGATATTATTATCAATTCTGTTTTAATGGATATGTAACTATTTAGAAGAAGATTAAGTTGTCTGTACTGCTAAAATTTGTTTGTTCGCTTCCTTAATCTCATCGATTGTAATACGCGATAGTGCATCAGCACCAACTTTTGATTTATCCTTAATATAAACTATAGTAAAGTTATATTCCGCTAATTCTAGCCTAATTCTCGAAAGTTTTGAAGATAGGTCTTTGATATTGAAAAGGTATAAAAGAGGTCTATGATCTGACTTTACAATAAAATGTGTGCCATAAACATATGGTCGAAATTGCTTTAATGCGAAGTAAATAGCTAAGAGTTCCAATTCTATAATTGAGTTTTCCTGCTCTGCTTTATTAAACGCTTTAGAAGCGAAACAAATTGGTAAATCACTGCCTTGCTGTTCTTGACTCAAAATAGCGTCACATCCAGTTGTGGAAGCATCAACGGTAATAATGAATTTTTTTTTAGTAAAATCTGGGTATTGTATTAATTTTGGTGAATTAAATGCTGCTTTCAAAGATAAGAATGCCATTTCGCACTCAACATCCCAAACGAATTCAACTCTTTTTCTATTGCGCTGCCAGAGACGCAAAATTTGGTATAAACCTTCTGTAATAGTTTGCGAACGCGACGAATCGTCGTACCGCCTCTTTGTCTGTCGGTTTTGTATACTTTTTGATTGCGTTTATTTTGAAGTCGTCTGGCAACAAACCTTTGGCTGAACATTTGTGACCTAAAAATGTAACTTCTGGTCGTAAAAAGTTGCATTTATTTGGGTTAAGTTTGAGATTGAAGGACCTACAAGAATTGAAAACCTTTGAAAGATTTTTAATATGGTGTGCTTCACTACATCCTTTGACGATAATATCACCGACGTACAAAAATGCGACATTGGGTGGTATACCCGATAAAGTAATTGTCATCATTCGTGAGAATGAATTTGGTGCTATATTTAAGCCGAATGGAAGAACTTTCCATCTAAATGCATCTCTGTCAGTGCTGAAGGAAGTAATGCCACGTGAGTAAGGATGCAAGGGGATTTGATGAAATTCCGAAAAAAGATCTAATGTGAAAAAGTACTTTGCCTTGCCAAGATTGTCTAAAATATCGTCAACTCTAGCTAGCGGAAATTTATCAGCAATGAGTTTTTTGTTTACTGAGCGAAAATCTACGCACATACGACACGCTCTTTGATCATTAGTATCTTTCTTTGGGACTACAATCAACGGACTATTGTAATTAGAGTAACTGGGTTCAATCAAATCGTTGTCTAACAGTTTATTTACTTGGCGGTTAATTTCTTCGCGCTGAGAGTATGGCAATCGATCGGGTCGTTGTCTGTCAATCTCCATTTTTGCTCGTAGAAGTTGTTTAAAGTCATTTTGTCCGTGTCAAGAGCGAAAATGTTGGCATAATCTATGCAAAGGTCAATTAATTTACTTTGAGCATGTTGAGGTATTTGATTTTTTAAAATTTAAATTAGTTTTTTCGTACGTTTGTCTCCTGTTTCTGTCTTGTTAATTGTATAAACATTATAATTTGAAAGTTTTTCTGTCCGAATACCGTTTATTTTTACATATTTTACATCACCCGTGGTGTTTATGACTTTAATTATTGGGTTACTGGAATTAACAATGCATCTCGCTGTGAAAACGCCTTTTTCAATTTCCTGCGAGTCCCTGAAAAGTGGCTCGGGTGAATCACCTAAATCAAAAAGGCTGAAAATTTCACATCTGGGAGGAATGATACAACGGTCGCTTTCTGTTCCGTGCAGGATTGGTACCGCGACTTTTTCATTACCTACCCAAAAGGAAATACTATTTCTTTCATAATTAATAATGCATTTGTTAATTTTCAGAAAGTCCTTACCCAATATGCCATCCGATGGAATATTAAAGTCTTTATTTACTACATGTAAAGTATGTTTAAGAGAAAAGTGACACCGGTAATGTTAATAATGTCGTTTTTATTTAATGAGATATTACTGTCTATACATGATATTTTTATTAAAGAAATGTCTGCTTGAGTGTCTACTGAGAATGAACAAAATTTTTGTGACTCGTTAAGTTGTAATTCTATGAAATCTGAGTAATTTAAATTAAAACAATAGATGCCTATTGGTGAGGGAAGTTCGCTTACTCGCTTTTTACCACGCGATCGAAAAGCTAGAACCTGATGCTCTGTTACTTCGTTGTATTGTTCTACTATTAGTTTTGCTACTACGTCTTTCGGATCCGTAAATGCCATTGAGGCTTAAATAGTTTTAACTAAATTTAACCGTTTGTTCGACTGCCATTTCATGAGCTTTGGCTTGAGTGATCCCTTCAATAATAAGCGACCGCTCAAGTGAGTCAGCTAAATCTTCAACTTTTTTGGCAAAGTCTGTATAATTGTTATTGTTAACGTGCAACGCTGCTATTTTCCCTGCTACAACTTTCGAGTTGTCTGGTTTAATCCTACTACGTAGAGCTACTTTAATTTCATTAACTGAAGTTACTTGCGTTGGTATTGACTCACGGGCTTTACTCCTAAGTTTTGATTTTAAAAATGCTACAAAGGTATTAGTTAAATTTTCAGTAACGAACTCTTCATTAAATTTTGTCTAAAGGTCTCAAGTGCTAGAGGATCACCGCTGTAGTTTTCTCCAATAGAATTAGCACACATGTTAATGAAAGATTTCTTTTCCTCAAGTGTTGCCATGATTTGATCGTTAAGATCTAAAGCTAAATTAGAATAAGGTGATGCAACGTTTGTACTAATTGGTTCGTTAAGATCTGGGTTTAGGTAAGAAGAAGGGGAAACTAAATTTGGACTATTTGAATCGTTAAGTTTTGATTTTAAAGTAGAAGAAGTTGAAGTTAATTTTGCACTAGGTATTTGAATCTAAATTAGAAGAAGTTAAATTTTTGCTAGAATAATCTTCGAAGCGTGGGATATATGTCAACAAATATATTATATTTCCTGGTTTGTGATTTTTTCGGTCGAAGATGAAGTTAAACTTTCGGAGCTTGAAGCTAATTTATCGGAATCTGATTCTGAATCTGAACTTATGTGGACTTGCTTCCTATCTCTAAGGATGTACATATGTAGTTATCAGAATAGCAAAAGGATTCAGTTTAAACTACTATGAGGAAAAGAGGAAAAGACAAAAAAGGAATTTTGTAAAAGGAACTGATTTACAGTGAATTGTCGCTAACGAAATATTAAAAAATTTATTGGAAGAATTGATTGAAACGGAAATATAATTGTATGAAAAATCTGTAAGAAATAATTGAATTTAACATGGCGCAAAAGTATATAAGTATGAATTGGTAAAAATCTCAAAAATGTGGTAATCACGGACGCCCGCTTTATGCAAAAAAATCTTAATTGGAAACCATCGTTTTATCAAAAAATCTCGTTTGGTTTTTCACGGAACCACAGTTTTATATCAAAAAAAAACAACATTTACAGTTTATATGAAAAGTTGCTTTTCAAAAAAAATCTAAATATATAGATTGAAACGCGAACGCACCGTATTTAATAAAGAAACTTTTAAAGTTCGTATACATACATATGTGTGTTTTAATAAAAAAAAAACCGTAGGATAAAAAATATTAATACATACATATATGTGAAATACTTATTTTTTCTGCTGCTGGCTTTCGTTGGCGCTGCTGCCGCTGGTCTTCGCTGGCGCTGCTGCTGCTGGTCTTCGCTGTTAATGCTGGTGGTGGTGGTGGTTAAAAAATGGCGATGATATACCGTTGGCTAGTAGCGCGGGTTTATATCCCGTTATTTAATGGCATATCATACGAAAATTTTCTATTTTTTTTTCTTTCAATTACTTCCGTTGTATTTATTAATAGTTTTTAGTTAATTTTATTATATTTGTTTAAGTGACTTACGTCACTTAAAGGAAACGCAACCCTGCGATCCCAAAGCCCATCACGCATCCCTGCGTGTCGTTCCATTGCGAAGCATCCCTGTTTTATTTCGAACTTCCAACAGTGTTGGAAAGGCTATAAAAGCGCTGCGCGCTCCTGAATTCACTCTCCTTTGTTTCTACAACTTTCATCAATCAACACAGGTAAACTGTATCATCACGGAAAGCAATCCGATCTTCGCAGTGTTTGTGCCACCGATAGTTGTAGCGCGTTTAATTAAAATCATTGTTCAAAATAACATAATTTCATTTTAAGTTGTTCATTTAGATAACTTTCAAATATACTTAAGTTAAAAGTAAAATTAACCTAGCGTCGAAACTCTCACATTGAATTCAAATACCAAAAATAAGGAATTTTACGTGTTAATATAATATACGAACTCAATTGAATTAAATATTGAACTTGTGCCAATATCACACATCTCGCCTTCTTTTCTTTCATTCCTTGGATCGGCCCTTATAATCCCAAGCAGGTGAAATCCCCTCTCCCTTTTGTCCTTATTGGTTATCACCAAAATTAACATGGTCCTTGCAAGCCGAATTTGACGGCACCGAAACGCACCTAATAAAAAAGTGATATTGGCAACGCGAGTAGTTCAACTTCGAATTTCAACGCGCAAGACAACACTGCTTTGCATTTTATGATACACACAAAAAGAACAAGAAGCAGCATCTCATACATATTTCCAATCGTCGAACTGTACGGCAGCTGTGGCAGTGAAGTGCAAAAAAGAAAAAAAATACATAAAAGAAACATTTGTGAAAGTACTAAAATAAATTAATTGTGAAAAGCGTCGAAAATTAAAAGAAAGTAAAAAGTTATAGTCGGGAGTACCGGGATAATAAAACAAATAAAATTTTCACAGTGAACTGCCTCTGCCTAATACAAAAAAGGCACAGCCGGTACATACACCTTTGGCTACTAAAATTTAAATTTGCCACTTCATACAGGCGGTGGAGTCACCTATAACCGCCAAATAGTAAACTCTTGTGGATTCCGATCACGGGAAAAAATGAGTAGTCTCAAAAACATCAAGTAAGTCAGTTATTTTCCACATACAATTTCTTTCAAACCGTTACTCTAACGGAATTAACGTCATATATACATATGTACATGTACATATATGCATATGATCCGCTATCCATATAAAAGTGGTCAACAGTGAAAAAATTTGGAAGCAGTCGTTCTCTTCCAACATATAGCGTATGCACGTATCTACATTCATACATACACATGTACATAAATACACATTTCTAGTGGTTCAGTGTTTCTACAACTAAGCGGTAAAACACCCGTTTTCCAGTCATATTTCTTCTTCAATTCTTCTTTATTATCGCTTACGCCGGCTTCTTACTACTTGTCCCTCTCTTTACTTCTTCAATTGCATGGAAATTAGAAGTTCAGTTTCAAATGTGCATGGTTCTTTCACTCGTGAATTGTGAACGAATTCCTTTCGTCATCATATTTTTCATTGTTGTCGCTTGCTTCGGCCAACAACTACTTTGCTATTTCTTGATGTTCTTCATAGTTGCTTACATTTTCAGTCAAAAAGTAAATAATCACCTTTCTGTAGGTGCATACATAACCCAATACACATCTATAACACACATTTTGATCGGCATACAATAGTTCAAGCAAACAGCGCTGTTTGCATCAGTTACAAAAGCAAGCATGGCAGAGAATTGATATAGTACAAATATCGTTGCTTTAAGGCTTGGACAATTTAATGTCACCATATGAACATAACATTGGCACAGTCTGTGGTGACAATAATTTACACTCCCTAATAGATATACATAACTACACCAGTATACATAAAAATAAATACCTTAAAAAATATATATAAAAAAACATACATATATGACAAAATCTCTGCTGGGCATTTTAAAGGCTTATCCGCTGCTTACGCTAGCATCGAACCATCGTTTTGAGTTGACTCGGTGTTTTCACCAAATCACCTATCCGAACATTATACAAGTTCTCATCAGGGGGGTCTACAATCAAAAACCTATTATCCAAATAATCTTTCGAAATCACATTTCATGGTTATACATCCATCAGCCATTATAGTTAACTACACACGTCAGTCCGGAATTTAATAACCGTTTTAGTCTTCAAAGTATTCACTCCCGATAACCCATGAAGTCTAGAAAAGAACTCCCCGACTGGTCCCAAATGGACGCATTCCTTACTAGTCGTTACGAAGTGGTGGAAAGATTAAAAAACTACAAGGCCTCTAAATCGCGCAATTCTCTCCCTGCGAAAACTCCGCCCAGGATATAATCTTATCATTCCCAAGATCAGTTTGCTGTCACCTGCAAACTTTCCAATAACAATCACACTTTAAAGTCCTGTCCTGAATTCCGAAGCCTGACAGTCCCTGACCGTATCGAGTTCGCTGAGATAAATGGGTATTGTAGCAATTGCTTGGCGTATAATCACACACTCACTCACTGTAAAAGTTTGTTCCGATGTCTGCATTGTAGACAATCACATCACTCCATGCTTCATCCTAGGTCAATAACCAGAGCGGGTGGAAAGCCAACCGTCAAAAATCCAGAACCAAAATCAACCACCAAATCAACACCCCTGTTACACATCCAATCTACCGCATCATCAAATCCCTCTCGGCACCCGATCTTCAACCTAACCGAAGACCAGTACGAGGAATCACCAACCACATCTGCTAACAAGCACTCTTACATCCAAGCGAACTTCTCCGCGAACCACGAGAAGACGCTACTTCCCACCGCCCGTGTGCAAATCGAGCATTTGGGCACACTTTTCACCATATGAGCCTTAATTGACTAAGGCTCGTAGAAAACCTTCATATCCGAAAAGGTCAAAAAACGTTTAAACCTCCCTACTTATCGCGCGGATTTTTCAGTTACTGGAATGGGAGGAATTATTGTAGAAAACGCCGATAGTGTCTGCCAATTTACCCTCGTCTCCAAGAGATGTCACACCAGAATTAATACCAAAACGATAGTACTTCACAAGTTGACCAGCTTCTTACCAACATTCTCCCTACCACAACACAGTCTTCTAGAACTAAAAGACCTAGATCTCGCCGATCCACACCTCTTCACTCCTGGTCCGATCGATATGGTGATCGGAAGAGACCTAATACCCCAAATCCATACTCCAGGGGTTAAGCATCAAGAGCTCCTGGGAACTCGCGGAACTCCCTGAAGCCCACGTTCCCTCAGAAGAAGATGCCTTTTGCGAAAAATTTTACCAAGATACCACTGTTAGGCGCAGTGATGGTCGATATGTAGTTCGGTTTCCATTTAAATCCGGATTTCCATCAAATATGACTTTAGGACCTTCTCGTACCCAAGCTTTGCGACGAGCAATCAGAATGGAACATACGCTGAGCAAAAATCCCAATCTAAAAGAAGAATACAATCGTGTACTAGGAGAGTACTTAGTTCTGGATCATATGATTCAAATCACTCTTGATGAAATACAGAAAAATGGAACATATCTATCGTATTATCTCCCGCAAGACTCGGTTCTCAAACCAGAAAGTAAATCCACAAAACTTCTCGTCGTTTTTAATGCTTCTAAATCAACTGCATCTGGTATTTCACTCAATGATATACTCCATATCGGTCCTACCTTACAAACAGATCTTCTATTCGTCATATTGAATTGGCGCTTGTACCAGTAAGTTTTTAATGGGGATATACAAAAGACGTACCGACAAATTCTTCTTCAGGAAGATGATCAGCCCTACCAACGTACTGTATTTCGTAGAAATAACGATAGCCAATTCTCGGACTTCGCTCTGAAGACTGTGACATTCGGCGTCAATTGCGCGCCGTATTTGGCAATTCGCACGTTGCATCAATTAGCAAACGATACAAAAGATTTCCATCCCACATTCCCGCCGAACATCTGTTAGATTCCGATTTTTTAAAGTTCGATTGCTCAAGTTCTACCAAATGGCTTGGCATCCAATGGAACGCATTGGCCGATTCGTTCTGGTATTCGATAAAATCTCTGGAACCCCTTCCAGTGCCACAAAAAGACAAATTTTATCTTCAGTATCGAAACTATTTGACCCCGCAGGATGGCTACCGCCTATTCTCATCCAGGCAAAAATATTATTACAACAGATATGGCTAGAGGGTTCTGAATAAGATGAGGGTGTCAAACCTTTATCGCTTCAAAGGTGGCACCAATTTCTGACAGATTTACATAGCATTGAACAAATTCAAATTCCCAGATGGACGGAGTTTTCCCCCAATCGAATTATTCAAATACACGGGTTTTGTGACGCCTGAGAAAAGGACTATTGTGCATCAGTGTACATACAATCCCAATCAAATACCACAGTTTCATCACATCTACTGTTTTCAAAAACAAAGGTGGCGCCACTCCAAACAGTAAGCCTCCGTGATTGGAATTGTGTGGTGCCGTCTTATTATCCAAATGCATCAAGAATGTTATCAGCCAACTATCCCTCAAACCTGCAGCCATTTTTCTGTGGTCCAATCCTTCAATCGTCCTCTCGTGGCTGGAAGAACCGCCATGTACTTGGAAGGTGTATGTTACAAACCGCACATCAGAAATCATGAAAAATATAGGAAATGTCAAATGGAGACACGTAGCCACTAACCATAACCCTGCAGATCTAGGAACTCGAGGTTGCAGGCCACAGGACCTAATACTAAGAACACTTTGGTGGCACGGACCAGAGTGGTTACTAAAACCCCCCGACCATTGGCCATTATCACTTCGCCAAATTGTCCCCCCTAACGAGGAACGTAAAGTGGAAGCTCTTCACATTTTAGACTACCAGCCTGACATATTGGATCGCTTTTCTTCATGGTCCAAAGCCTTACGTGTGATAGCGTACATGTTCAGATTTGTCCACCGATTCAAACCAATAGAGTCCACTGCTCCTACCCGTTACGAATCCGTCGTTATCACACAAAATGAAATCCACTGGGTCAAAACACGCCTTATTAAACTTGCACAAGAAAGACATTACCCAAAAGAATTTTCTCAATTAACCCACAGGCAACCAATTTCCAAAAGGAGCTCTCTTTTAACGTTAAACCCCCTACTAGACGAAAATGGACTTCTTCGTGTTGACGGCCGCTTGGCCAACGCTAACCTACCATACAATGAGAGATACCCAGTCATAATCCCGGAATCGTCGAGATTATGCTATCTTTTTCTTAATTTCCTACATAACCTCCTCATGCACGCTGAACACCAACTGATGGTTGGAATAACAAGGCAAGAATATTACATTCCTCGATTGAAATCGAAAGTAAGAAACTGTATACGTTGCTGCAAAACCTGCACCATTTTTAAACAAAACAGCCGTTCCCAAATTATGGCAGCTCTACCACCTGGGCGTGCTACTTTCTCCCTACCTTTCACCTACACAGGTGTAGATTTTGCAGGCCCGCTGGATATTAAATCTTCAACGCTCCGGAAGTCCCCACTACTTAAAGGATATATTTGCGTTTTCATCTGCTTCTCCACCAAAGCTATTCACCTTGAGCCCTGTTCAGACTTGTCAACCAAAGCATTTCAGGTAGCATTCCCTCATTTCGTTTGTAGACGGGGACTCCCACAGCAAGTCTTCTCAGACAATGGAAAGAACTTTGTTGGCGCCAATCGCGCTTTTCAACAAGATTTCCATACATTTTTGAAAGACACCTCCGATGACATACGTGCAAAGTATAGCCTGCATTGATTTGAATGGCATTTCTTGCCACCTAATGCTCCCCACATGGGAGGCCTGTGGGAGGCAGCCGTAAAGTGTTTTAAACATCATTTCAAACGCACAGTTGGAAGCCATACCCTTACCTTTGAAGAATTAGCCATTCTGCTTGCTCGAATCGAAGCAGTCCTGAACTCACGACCTCTCCCTCCCATGTCCGATAACCCCCATGAATTACTAGCATTAACTCCGGGACATTTTTTGCGTGGAGGCCCACTCCTAGGTATACCAGAACCACGATTCGACAAATTATCCCTTCAGAATAGATGGGAAAAACTCAAAGTCTTACATCAACAGTTCAGCCTGCGCTGGAAAGAAGAGTATCTCAAAGAGCTACATCAGAGATACAAATGGAAGCTACCTCAAACAAACCTTTCCATTGGCGACTTCGTCGTCATTAGAAACGAGCTAACACCCCCAACGAATGGAGATTAGGACGTGTAGAGAAGGTGTATCATGGATGGGATAATCATGTGCGAATGGCGGATTTCAAGACTCAAAATGGAATTTTCACACGGCCGATTGTTAAGCTCTGTCCACTTCCTATTGCATCTGATACCCCACAGGCCAACTCTACACCGGATATTTAATGATCACAATCACATACATTAGTATTAAGCTTGCAAAGAATTTCTTATTTATTTATGTATTTACAGGTTGTGGCCACGCAAAAAAGGCACTCGAGATCCAGCCATTCACAAATATACGGTCTGCCTCAGATACCATCCTCTTCGGTTTTGTAAGGAGTTCCGGGCAATGACGGTCAACGACCGTAAGGAGATAGTGCGGCATTTCAAACACTGCCCAAATTGTTTGGCTCACTCGCACGACAACACAAGGCAATGCTCAAGTCCAGAAACTTGCAAGGTATGTAATAAACTACACCATACCCTATCACACAAACGAGAGTTCGGAGAAAGAGGACCCGAAAGCAGAGGAACCCGCAAATAGGTGAAGCGACTTAAAGAACAGCACAAGCAACTCGATGTGGCCACTCGTGCACTCGAGAAACTGAGAGCATCCCTTGCACCAGTGCAACGGGGCGCCATGTTTAAGTGACTTACGTCACTTAAAGGAAACGCAACCCTGCCATCCTAAAGCCCATCACGCATCCCTGCGTGTCGTTCCATAGCGAAGCATCCCTGTTTTATTTCGAACTTCCAACCGTGTTGGAAAGGCTACAAAAGCGCTGCGCGCTCTTGAATTCACTCTCCTTTGTTTCTACAACTTTCATCAATCAACACAGGTAAACTGTATCATCACGGAAAGCAATCCGATCTTCGTTGTGTTTGTGCCACCGATAGTTGTAGCGCGTTCAATTAAAATCATTGTTCAAAATTACATAATTTCATTTTAAGTTGTTCATTTAAATAACTATCAAATATACTTAAGTTAAAAGTAAAATTAGCCTAGAGTCGAAACTCTCACATTGAATTCAAATATCAAAAATAAGAAATTTTACATATTAATATTAATATACGAACTCAATTGAATTAAATATTGAACTTGTGCCAATATCACACATTTCGCCTTCTTTTCTTTCATTCCTTGGATCGACCCTTATAATCCAAAACAGGTGAAATCCCTTTCCCTTTTGTCCTTATTGGTTATCACCAAAATTAACAATATTAAAGATTTTGTATTACCTCTGTTGAATTTAGTCGTAGTATTATTTTTTTCGTATTGTAACGAATTTGCTGCAAATCCTTTTATTTGCAATCCTCTGCTAAGTTCGAATCACTAAACTGTTGAATAAATAACTCCAATATTGAACAATGGAAAAATGGCCTTTATTAAAGTACTTCACAATAACACTTATACTTTGCTACTCGCTGGCTTAATAACCAAACTAATTGATAACTCAAATGAAACTCTGCTATTGGCCGCCAGATCGCGTCCTTAATCAAACTGATTGATAGCTCAACTCAAACTGAATTACAGCGCCTCTTCATCTGTTGCCTTTTATACCCTTTGGTTTCCTCGTTCGCATTTTTCCAGAATGTACTAGCATTGTCCATGAGCTCTCAAACTTCTCAGCTATAACTAAAATTGCACAATTTTATACATCTTTTAGGCGGTTACAGAATCTACTAGTCCAGTAGCTCTCAAACTTCTCAGATATATGCATGTGTTTGCGCATTGACTCTCCGCTGCTCGTATTCGTACATGGTACATATGTGTAGACGCAATTATTTATTCGTTTATGTAGATACATAAAGATTGAATTATTGATGTGAATGTTTGTAGTTTACAGTCTCTCGCGCGCACATAGGCTATAAGTAAATGCATCTGTGTGTGACATCTCTCTGGGCTGCCTTATATATGTGTATACTTGATTTGATTATTAACGTAAATACTGCTTGGCATGGCCTTAGCATCGCCTTAGTGATGGGATAACTTAGTGATGCTAATATCCGTGACACTGCCCTCCACCTAAGTCTGATCGTCCCGATCAGACAAATCTCCCGATCTAACTGCCGCTAGCATCTCCAAATGTACCACTCTTCTAACCCGTGGTTTCCCAGTGGTTTGTATGCGGTAGATGGTATCACTGATCTTCTTCACAACTTTGTACGGGACTTCCCAACTGCACCGAAATTTAGCTGGAACACCTTTCCGCCGGTGAGGGCTGTTTAACAGTACCACATCTCCCGCCAAGAAACCTTCCGAATTAAAGTTCGTGTCATGCCAGTGTTTCATATTACTACTCATTACCCTGGGCCGTTCCTTCACATTCTGTTGTTTGGTCAATGAACCACTTCGTAGAGCTTGCGCTGGACGAATTTTATTTGCATAATCTGTATCGTTCCCACATCTTACAACAGTAGTGCGCTCCGGCTTGAAACTACCCTCGCATTCTTTCTCGGAAATTCGTTGCTTCGTTTTCCTGCGTCTTTTAGGTTTTGCCAATGCCAGTGTTTCTCTCGCAGGTACTTTTGAATTTGATTTATTTGGCCCATTCGATCTACCAACCTTTACCTTTGAATTTCGTGGCCTTCGTCGAGTATTCTCCACCAGTACCCGATTACTGCTGAACCCTTTTTCCAAACTAAAGTTAAGTGGCACATCTCGGTTCTCATAACGCATCACCCTTCTCTGCATATCGATCTTGATATCATGGTCAACCAAGAAATCCACTCCCAATATAACTTCATAAACAATCTCCGCCACAACAAATTTGTGTAGAACCATGACCTTCCCAATCAATACTTCACATATCACTTCTCCGTGAACTTGGTTATACTCGCCAGTGACCGTACGCAACTTTGCTCCAGGTAACGGTTTTACTCTCCTGTTGACCAAGTCAGATCGGATCAAGGAATGAGATGCGCCCGTATCTACAGTCAGTACTCGTTCTTTGCCATCCACATTCCCTCTGACGGTAAGACTGCTCGATTTTCTACCAATTTGCGACACAGATATCACAGGGCATTCAATAGCTGGATCTAGCGCTCTATCACTTACTCGCTCTTGCTCATCTCCTCCAGCTTTGCGCTTATGGCCACCCACATTGTTGGAACTATTAGGACCAAGATCGCAATGACGTGCAATGTGACCTGGATTGCCGCACTTGAAACATTTAATAACTCCTGCATTCTACCCACTCTGGCCTTTCTACTTCCACACGGCGTGCTTTGTACGCTGGCTTACTCAAAAGAGAGGCTGTTTCCTGAGTCAGTGCATGCGATACCGTTTCAGCAAACGTTAGTTTTGGATTTGCGTATGTAGCTCGCTTCGTTTCCACGTCCCGTATGCCATTTATGAAACTCTGGATTTTTACCCTCTCGGTGTATTCCACGGGTGCGTCCGCATTTGCGAGATGAGCTAATCTTTCAACATCCGAGGCAAACTCCTGCAAAGTCTCATTCGCTCTTTGGTGACGGTTTTGCAACTCAATTTGGAATATCTGTTTCCTATGCTCGCTTCCATAACGTCGTTCTACAGCAGCCATCATAACTGTTCCGTTCGTACTCTGGAATCGTCTGTAAGATTACCGCTGCAGGCCCTTTCAATGCCACGAACAGTGCAGCAACTTTATCTTCCGCATTCCAGTTGTTCACTGTTGCGGTCTTCTCAAACTGTAGCTTAAAGACCTGGAAAGGAACAGAACCGTCAAAGGATGGTGTTTTTACCTTTGGATTACTCGCTGAAACTGCTGGACGATTTAATTGTAACTGCTCCATACGACCCTTCAAATCATCGAGTTCTGCCTGGAATTGAGCGATTTTTGCATCCTGCGCTTCCAGCTTTGATGTTACCCTTGCTTCCTGTGCTTCTAACTGTGAAGACATTTGTGCCACCCTGCAATGATAAGCGGTCCTCTTGTTCTTCCATCTTTGATGTTATGCGTGTCTCCTGAGATTTCAGTTGGGATGCCATATATGTCTTCGGTTCTTCCAA
Source organism: Eurosta solidaginis (assembly GCF_040869045.1). Classification (NCBI taxonomy): domain Eukaryota; kingdom Metazoa; phylum Arthropoda; class Insecta; order Diptera; family Tephritidae; genus Eurosta; species Eurosta solidaginis. Next base: position 77,438 of record NW_027136949.1, read on the forward strand.
TTGTGATGTCATGTTGGTAGATATTTGTGATGACATTTCGGAAATACGTGTTTCTTGTGCTTCGATCTTTGATGTTATTCGTGTCTCTTGGGATTCCATCTTGGAAGTTATACGGTTCTCCTGGGATTCTAGTTGAGAAGCCACTGTCGATGTTTGAGCAGATATTGCAGCCAAAATCATGTTCAAGTCTGTGCTCGTAACTGTCTGCGTAACTGTCTCTTCCATTTTTGTTGTTTCCTCGCCATCAAGATGAAAGTCATACTCTTCCGCGTCAATTGCTTCTAATTCCATTTCCTCTCGTAGTCGTGCCTGAAGTTCGAGTTTAATGCCGGTTGTATTCAATCCACGGCCCTCCAACTCCTTCTTCAGTTGCTGGATCTTCAGTTCACTGAACTTTGCCATGTCCTTGTTGTCCTCTGGAATTTATTCAACAATTCCTCTTCTGACACTAATTGTAACGAATTTGCTGCAAATCCTCTTATTTGCAATCCTCTGCTAAGTTCGAATCACTAAACTGTTGAATAAATAACTCCAATATTGAACAATGGAAAAATGGCCTTTATTAAAGTACTTCACAATAACACTTATACTTTGCTACTCGCTGGCTTAATAACCAACCTGATTGATAACTCAAATGAAAATCTGCTATTGGTCGCCAGATCGCGTACTTAATCAAACTGATTGATAGCTCAACTCAAACTGAATTACAGCGCCTCTTCATCTGTTGCCTTTTATACCCTTTGGTTTCCTCGTTCGCATTTTTCCAGAATGTACTAGAATTGTCCATGAGGTCTCAAACTTCTCAGCTGTAACTAAAATTGCACAATTTTATACATCTTTTAGGTGCTTCCAGAATCTACTAGTCCAGTAGCTCTCAAACTTCTCAGATATATGCATGTGTTTGCGCATTGACTCTCCGCTGCTCGTATTCGTACATGGTACATATGTGTAGACGCAATTATTTATTCGTTTATGTAGATACATAAAGATTGAATTATTGATGTGAATGTTTGTAGTTTACAGTCTCTCGCGCGCACATAGGCGTATAAGTAAATGCATCTGTGTGTGACATCTCTCTGGGCTGCATTATATATGTGTATACTTGATTTGATTATTAACGTAAATACTGCTTGGCATGGCCTAAGCATCGCCTTAGTGATGGGATAACTTAGTGATGCTAATATCCGTGACAGTATTAAAAATTTTATTTTCTACAAGTAGATATTTAGTTTTGTATTAATTCTATAACGTTTATTTATAGGTTTAGTATATTTTGTTATTTAAAGGTTTTTGTTTTTTTTTTGTATTTTTTCTGTATAGTTTAGTTGTAGTTTTTAGACAATTTTTATTATTTAACGCTTTATTTACTTTGTTTTATTTCTGCTCCATTTAAACGTAGGATTAGTTTTGTTGTCTTAAAAATTTTCTTTTATTTCAATTTAAAATTATGTATTTTCACTGCTACATTAGAACTGCCTTTGCACAAAAATTTAACACCACCACCTACCTTCACGGTCACATATTGGAAAATGTCGGTTGTCCGCTGTCGGTTGGTCCATATTGTGGCCATTTTATAATGTTAAAGTGAACTGCGGGCGGTCTTATCCGCCAAACACCCATTTAAAAATTGTATTTAAATTTTTAACAAATTACTTTTATTTTAATTAAAGAAATGCCAAGCACATTCGTTGTGCAAACTAGTCCAATTTATATATATGTATGAATCAGATTTTTTTTATTGCGTGACGTGGGCCGCAACTGTATTTGACATGCGCGTTGCCAACTGCCCGCGACTGTCAAATACAGCTAAAACTGCACGCACATAAAGTACATTATAATTTATGATTATTTTCCTACTTACTGTTGAAGTGGAATTTGCTGGATTTCCTGTTGAGTGAATTTTGATATTGCTATTGCTTCATAATTATCTTTGATTTGTTTAAAGATGACAGGAGTATTCAAAAAAATTATGCAACTTCTTGGTTCGCCATCGAACTTAGATAACGCTGATGAAGCTGTCTCTACTGTTGATTGAGGCAGTTTAGAGTTATTGTTTTCAACAGTTTATTTGAAATTGTTTGTTGTTCTTCCTTAAAATCGGATTGAGTTTTAAACACTAAGGTAAAAAGTTTTAAACAATAAGGTGGTAAAGTTGATATTTACATCTTGTTCTAATGAGGTTTTATATACGCTCTAGAAAGCTTTTCAGAGTCTATATTTATTATACCCAGCTGTACTTGTACACAGGGTATTATAACTTTGATTGGATAACTGTTGGTTGTACAGGTATAAAGGAATCGAGATAGACATAGACTTCCATATATCAGAATGATCAGTATCGAAAAAAAATTTGATTGAGCCATGTCCGTCCGTCTGACCGTTAACACGATAACTTGAGTAAATATTGAGATATATTCACCAAATTTGGTGCACGGGCTTATTTGGACGCAGAATAGATTGGTATTGAAAGTTTACGAAATCGGATAATAACCACGCCCACTTTTTATATATAAAACATTTTTGAAACCAAAAACCTGAAAATACACCTAGAATCTTGAAATTTGACGTTGTTGTTTTTGTTGTTGTATCAGTGGTTCGCCCCACCCAATAGCTGCGACCGATTACAAATTGTCATCAATATCCTCTAACTGCAGTCCAAGAAAGCTTGCTGTTTCAACAGGGGTGGACCATAATGTGAGGGGTGTTAGAGGTGTTGGTTCCACATTACAATTAGAGAGATGGTTGGTGTCATGTGGGGACACATTGTAAGCGGGGCATACATTTTGTATGTCGGGGTTGATTCCGGATAGGTAAGAGCTACACCTGTTACAGTATCCAGAACGAAGTTGAGCTAGAGTGACCCGCGTTTCCCTGGGGAGTATGCGTTCCTCTTCCGCAACTTTTGGGTACTGTTTTTGAGTACTGGATTCACCGGGAAATTCCTGGCACCAGGCCGACGCCTGTTTGTGGAGGTCACTGAGGTCCTGCTTGTGTTTTTTTGCTTCATACGGCTGAGTTCTCAGATGCCGTATTTCCTCATAATGCTTACGGGGATAACTCCTTAAGCCCCTAGGCGGTGGCCCATCAATCAGATGTCTGTTGGGATGCCCAGGTTTCTTGGTATTCAACAGGAACTGTTTGGTTAGCATCTCATTTCTCTCCCTGATGGGGAGTATTATCGCCTCATTATGTAGACGTAGTTCTGGGGACATAAGAAGACAGCCCGTGGCGGTTCTGATAGCACTATTTTGGCACGCCTGTATCTTCTTCCAGTGTTTACTTTTTAGGCTCGGCGACCATATAGGGGACGAGTAGCATGCAATCGGCCGGCCAATTGCTTTGTAAGTGGTAATGAGCGTTTCTTTGTCTTTTCCCCAAGTACTTCCAGCAAGAGATTTGAGGATTTGGTTACGGCTCTGGATTTTCGGTATAATTGCGGCTGCATGCTTACCAAAATGTAGATCCTGCTAAAACGTCACACCCAAGATTTTGGGGTGTGGAACGGTCGGCAGCGTAGTGCCTTCGACGTGGATGTTCAAAATGGTGGACATTTGGGACGTCGATGTTTTAAATAAAGTCCCTGAGGATTTAGTAGATGATAATGCCAGGTTTCGCGAGGCGAATAAACTCGAGAGATCAGATAGGTAGCCGTTTATTCAGTTAAGAAGCTCATCGATCTGTGGGCCTGGGCCTGTGGCCATTATTGTGCAGTTATCGGCGTAGGAAATGATAGTAAGTCCTTCTGATGCGTCGATCTATGTCCCTTATTCGGGGGTCGCCGCGATCGAGCTGTCTTATAAGGTCACGTTGCCTCGCTAAATTTACGGCCTCCGCCGGAAAGTGAGGCAGAATTTCGGGAATTCTACCGGCGGGAATGACGCGAGCCGAGGCGGATTCAATGACCTTGCGGAAAGCGATCATCAGTCGAAATTGGGAGGGCAGCAAAGCGGTTGACTGTAAAGGATTTGTATTCATCCCACTTTCTTTTTTTTTTATTTTATGAAAGTGCGGTTTTCTGTGACGATGAAGTCGGCGGTACGCTCGAGCGAAATAAGTATAGGCAGGTGGTCGGATGCCAATGTTACCATCGGCTGCCAGTTGACGCAGTTTAAGAGTCCTGCGCTCACGATTGATATATCCGGCGAACTGTGACAGCTTCCTACCATACGTGTGGGGGCGTCTCCGTTTATTGTACAGAACGTCGTTTCTTCTATCTCCACCAACATCTCACCCCTACTGTCTGCCTGCAAGTTTGAATGCCATAGATCGTGATGGGCATTGGAATCGCCTAAGATTATTTCCAGTGAGTATGGCGCTGATATTAGGGCGGTATCCACTGGGGCAGCAGGTGGCAAGAGGGATGTAGATGTTGATGATTTCTAGGTTTGCATCGCCTGACCGGACAGATAAGCCTTGACGTTCTAAGAAACTGTCCATGCGGCCGATGCCGGGATCAAATAAATGATATTGCACAGAGTGGTTTATGATAAACGCGAGGCCACCCCCACTTCCGCTCTCGCGATCTTTTCTGTGGACATTATACCCAGAACAAGTCTGCAGAGCAGTTCTTAATGTGAGTTTAGTCTCTTGAATCGCAGCAATGCGGATGTTGTGCCGCTTCATGAAATCGACTATCTCCGTGAGGCGTAGACTGAGGCGTAGGCTACGGGACGCCCTGGGCGTGAACAGCAAGGAGCCACAAAAGAATTATAAAAGTTGCGTGGACGTCGGGTTTTGGGATCTAGCCCAGAACAACCTGTCCGATGCAACCATCCCTTGAACGAGACACACTGACAAGAATATGACCGTCCTAAAAAGATTCTTTTCCGGCAGACGCAGCAAAACCATTTCTCAGGACCGGGGTTAGGAGACGGGCCCGGATTGGATTCGATACCTTCCCGGAGCAAGAGTGGAAGGATGACAGTGGAAGGATGACAATTTGTGGGAGGGACGCAACAAATTAAATGGGGTTACACTGAAATGACAGTCCTTGATCAGGAAAAATTCAGAGTCGCTCCGGTACATAGAACCGATTGCCTTGGGAAGCGCGAAATTTGACGTGTGGACTGATATTGAGACTCTTGATAAAAATTTAAAAAATGTTTTTAAATATTTAATTTTATTAATCATAAATCAAAAATCGTTAAACCTACTATAAGGGAAGCTTTGAATAAAAATTAACGAAATAGGTGAAGGACCACGACCACTTTTATATAAAAGATTTTTAAAGGGGTCGTGGACGAATAAAATAAGCTATATCTTTGCAAAAAAGAGCTTTATATCAATGGTATTTCATTTTCCAAGTGCAAAATAATAAGCTACATCTTAGCGAAAAAGAGATTTGTATCAATAGAATTTTACTTTTTAAATTGAATTATATCATTAAATCGGAAAACACTAAAATTTTTTAAATGGTTGTGGCACAGCCCTTTTTTGTCTAGCAATTTTCAATGTTTCGGGAGCCATGACTCGAAGAAAAATTTACATTTCAAATATAAAAATCAAAATATAACAAAATTGGGTACACATATGTTCTTAATAGCAAGAAATATTTCTAGTAAAAATGGATAAGATTGGTTAAGGACCACGCCCACTTTTATATAAATGATTTTAAAAAGTTTCGTAGGCAAAAATAATAAGTTCAATCTTACCGAAATATAGTTTTGTACCAATCGAATTTTGTGCCATTATAACAAGAAATGGGAAAAAATTCTTAAAAAATGGGCGTGGCACTGCCCCGTTTTTATAATGCATTTTCTAACGTTTCTGGAGCCATAACTCGACGAAAAATTTGGTGCACATGTATGCTTTTAACAGGAAATATTTTCAGTAAAAATGGACTAAATCGGTTAAATCGCCTTCTTTTATATAAAAGATTTTGTAAAAATTCGTAGATGCAGGTAATAAGCTATTTCTAGTAAAAGTTGGAAAATTTCGTAAATAACACTGCCTTTTTTTGTAATAACGTTTTCTAGTACAATGGCACTTGTGTGTTTATGTTTACTGTTCTGTCATATCTTTATTTTAAAATAAACAATAGGGAAATCCCCTTATCTGAAGGAAAACTGCATTATTACCCGCTCAAGATCATTATTGGTGTCAGCCTCTGTGTGCCTTTTGTTTCCTTTGAGCGAAAATTAGTTAAGAAAAGAACCATATGTGTCTTGGCCGGGCCACAGCTCAGGGATGGTGCCGGTCAAGATATAGTGCCGAAAAGAAGAAAAGTTTGGTATTAGAATTTTAATTTAAATATAAGTATATTTATTCGAAATAAAGATTAAGTACAGTAATTGACTAATACATATATTTGTAGGTTACCTTTTGATGATTCTGGAATCGCCGGTGGGATACGTCCGTACACGTTGATGTTAAAAATCCAAGAAGCCCAATAACAGAATTTGTTAAGCCGGCTTGCCAGTCGAACTGTTTATTTATTCCTGCGATGTTTATTTGCATGGTTAACATAAACGGTTCGACTGGCTCTGTTATAAAATATAAAGCGAATGCGAGGGCGGCCCAATATGTTTTATAGTGTGGGTTGTTGGCCTAAACATGCCGCCCACCTTACGAAACGCAAAATATATTGGGACATATCCCGCCGCTGGTTCGCAGAGTTTGCTTAAATTAAGCTTAAACTAGTTCCAGCTTAGGTTCCGCTTGAGCCACCTAAAGGAGAAAATTGCAGAATAATAAATGAAGGTACACATAGTTCTAATTCAGTGGCACATTTATTTTCAAATTTCATGTATGTATTTAGGTATAAAACGTAGTTAAATTTACTGTTTCGTAAAAAATATTTGTGTATAAAGGAAGTTCATTTTATGAATAACTTTACAATGATTCCAATGAAGGTTTCAAAAACCAAGTGTGACAAATATTTAAAATCCATTTTATGTATAAGTTGTTACGGTCTGCTGCTACGGTCTACGGCTACGATCCACTTGGGAGCGTGTTCACGCGAACACACCTAGCGATGTGGCGAAAGTTGCGATAAAAAGATATCGAAAAAACAAGAAAAAGACAGACCGGCCATCACTACGAAAAAAATCGGCCCTTTGGAAGATTGAGTTTCCGCCGTATACACATAAGGAAAGAAACAATTTGGTAAGAAAAACTAAATCAAGAAAAATCGCCGAGTTGCCGGCCAAATCGACACCAAATTAGATGATGGTGGTAAAACGTATTCACCGGTGGTGTTTTTAAATGATTATTGGGACTTACAACGTGAACATTTTCCCATCAATGAAACAACGCCAGAATTAGATCTGCATTTTAACCTATCAACCATTAGGCATGTTCAAGTGGCAATTGTATGCTGCGCAGAAATGAAAAAAGGGGGGAATTGGGTGGTAATATATCTTAACCTAGGAGGACACTACCACCGGCGTAAAGGCCAGCACGAAGCTTTATCGCCACCTGGGTCTTTTGTTCACCTCGGACCGCCGCGCCAACCACCACCAACGGTGCCTACTATTACCACGGGCATCACCATCGGTAGTACCTCCCCCAACTCCTTCGTAAGCGCAACCACGAGCGCAACAACCATCAGACGTACCGCCACACCAGTTGCAACGCACGTAGCGGGGCCACGTACATAGGCTTGAGGCCATTAAGGTTAACACCAACAACAGGCGGTTCCACCCACCCCAAGACTAGCGCACCTTTATTAACTGCGCTCATACCGGCAATAATACCAGCCCCATCCTTGCTAGCCGCGCTCATGCCGGCAATAACACTACTAACGCATCTTTATTAACTGCGTCCATACCGGCACTAACACTACTAGCGCAACCCTTACCAACTACGACCAGATTGGGCTACAATAAACCTGCTACAATGACAATCACAGGACAGCGAATATAGGCCTGCTGGCATTCCAATTGCGATAACGAACATCAGCGGTTAAAGCGGTGAGTTCGTTCCACTACTGAACTAAAATTATGTATTTGTAGCCTTAACCTTTTTTTTTTAAATTATATTTTTGACTCCGCAACATTATATAATGTTAATGTAACCACAACTAAATTAAAAGTGAATTGTTTATATAAAATACAAAGACCAATGTGCTAAATACCTTTGCACTGAAAATAGGATTGCAATTTGGTAGAAAAATGAAAAATTAATTCCCTGTAGTTAAAGGCACTAATATTAAAAAAGCATAAAAACAACTCAAGATTGATAGTAATGTAAAGTTTATGTCCTATAACTAAAAACCACGAAGATCAATTTAACGTAACTATATAGTGTTTGAAAAAAGGGTATAAAGCTAATTAAAAGAAAAAAAAAACATATTCGAGTATATATCTATGTAATGTTTAAGTCATAGTAAATTGCATTTTTTCTACAAGAAAAAAATTTTAACCAACATAAAAAACAAAGCATATTTTAATGGTCATGGGTGTGCAATTTATACTGCCTGTGAAACAAAGAAAAAGGTGTTTCAGGCATTAAAATCTGCTTTGCGTTGTGGTAAAATTTTACTAATAAATTTTTTTTTATTAATGCCATCGTGGCGAATATGATTTTGAAGTGAGCAACAGTGTTGATATTGTTTCGGTAAGGAAAGTTTTATTGGTAATTCAAGCTCAGTTGCATTATCAGTAAAATGCATTAACTCTATATTAAGAGACGCAAATAACAAGTAATGCGGGTTGGCTTGCGTTAGCAAAACAAAACTTTTTGTTGTATACATTTCTTTTTGGTGACTGAGTCGAACTAAACCCGAAACAATACCAACCCTAACACTTACTTGTAAAACAGTTTACGTTTCACTTGAACAAGTAAAACGATTTCAGTAATTGTACTATAAGTTTAAAAGGTTCATGTTTTACCTGAATAGGTGAATGACTTCGGTAATTTTTCCATGAAGCTAAAAGCTTACGTTTTGCTTGTGCTTGTGAAACAATATTTTTTGAGGGGTAGGATTTACCCCAAGTTTAGTCCTAGTTGCGTTTATGACTAATTGCTCAGCGCATAGTACATATTACTGTCATTATACTATGTGTAATACCGAATTGATGTTTAGTTAAACTCAAAGTAATTTTAATACAACAACTATTAATTTTGTAAGGGGGCCCCAATTAGCAGAGTTGTATCCAAACTGTACAGCCCTAAGATAGATTTGTAAAAAAAAAGGAGAAAAAAGGGCATTTGACCAAAGTTCTACAAAAAAAAAAAGATTTTCTTTCATTACATATATAGTATATTTTTATTTTAGTACATATATAGCCTTTTTAATTGCTATAAAATTTTTTCAAAAAAATTTGTTTATAAGCTTAAATAGGTTCCAAAACCCTTGTAGTAAGAAGTAAGAGAAAACAAAAGAGAAATCTATGTTAGTAGTAATAATCAGCATTGAATAAATTTGTTGACAATATCGGAATGCTGACTTCCTTACTTGTTTAGAAGGCACTTAGGGCACACAGGTAAGGGGCCACCGAAATACAGGTGCGTCGGTGGACATGGTTATATTCGGCCCTTTATGTTTATTTTCCCTTTGGTTATTTTATTTTAATTTCAGCAGTTTTTTTTGAATTTGGTTTTTAGAGTTAGTAACCGGTCATGTCCGGTTCGGTAATTTTTTTTTGCGCCAGTTTTTTTTGAATTTTAGATTTTTGAATTTTTTTGAATGTTAGCGGTCTGTCCGTGACAGGAGCAGCCACCTGCGTTGCGGTGGGATGGTTAGATGGATCAAGTTGTCCGGAGTGATCATCGTTGACAGTTGCTGAGGGCGCCATAACAGATGGCGCCCAACGTGGCAACCAAGGCGCTGGCCGCGAGGGTCAGTCGGGTCAACCCGTGAAGTTGACCATCCCACCAGTCCGAGTGAGCAGCCACAGAGCTGCCACCTACGTTGCGGTGGGATGGTTGGACGGATAAGGTTGTCCGGGCTGGTCATCGGGGGCAGTGGCTGATGGAGCCACGGACTACACGTCGTGTCATCCGGATTTTTTTATTTTTTTCACCCAGTGAGGCAGTGCTGCACGCACTTTATTTTTTTTTGTAATTGGGGATTTTAGTTGCCGGAATGTTGTCCGTAGTCGGCTAGGAATAATTTTGTCCGCTAATTGGCCTTTTTTTTTAATGTTTAAAATTTTTTCTTTGCCGAATTTGTGTTGTCTGGTGTGAGTGTGTGAGCGAATGGTAGGACCCCAGCTCAGCCCACGTCTCAGGTGGTACCGCAGAATACCACCTGGATTGTGACGGGTTGAGCTGGGATTCAAAGTGACACCCTTCCCTGTCCCACCAGTCTGGGGAGCGGCCCTTAAAGCCTCTCCACCCATAGCGGCGGAGGCAGGAGGGGTGTCCAGGGTGAATGACGGGAGGCCTCAACACCCCCAGCCAGTCCCACTAGCGAGTCCCTGAGACCGCCTCTGCGTTGCGGCTGGGTGTGTCGGGGCCAACCTGTGTGTGTAGGAAATTGACCCTAGTGGCCCCAACCAGTCCCAGAGGCAGGGCCTTGAGACCCCCTCATGCGCTGCGGTTGGGAGCACTAGGGACGAGTATGAATGAGTTTGTGTTGTTTTTGGTTTCTTTTTCTGTAGCCCTACTGCCTTTGAAGGGGATGCCAGCATTCCCCTCACACCCCTTCCGGGAGTAATGGTAATTTTTTTTTCCAAGATTTTTTTAAATTGATTTTTTCTTTAAACTTACAATTTTTTTTGTTTGGGCGTTTTGGCGGTCGGGGACATCTCGCCCAGTATTCTCCCCGAGCACTGACCTCATAGGATGTTCACGCGCGTACTCACTGAGGACGGTGAACACCCTGGCAGTCCACACTTAGGTCGGACTAGCCTTTCGGAGTTTTGAAGAGTTCTCCAGATCAAAATGTCTACACCTTTTTTTTTGATTTTGCATTCCTGTGGGAGCGATACCCACTAGAAATCATCTTTCGGAGTTTTGACGAGTTCTCCATAACAAATGTCTAATTGCCGCAAAGCCATTTTAACTAGGAAACAGAAATAATTCCCAAATTGACTTAAATTTTTTTTTGATAGACCTATGTTGCCCGGCTGGCTTCGTAGTAGGACTTTGAGACTCTTATCTCAGGGGTGAGTCGTGCCCCACGTTGCTTGTCGTCGGAGATCCCTGGCAATAGCTTCCCACAGATGATACGGCTTCCTGTTCGCTTCATCGTCAGGTCTTCAAAGCGAAGCAGGTTTGTTACGGTCTGCTGCTACGGTCTACGGCTACGATCCACTTGGGAGCGTGTTCACGCGAACACACCTAGCGATGTGGCGAAAGTTTCGATAAAAAGATATCGAAAAAACAATAAAAAGACAGACCGGCCATCGCTACGAAAAAAATCGGCCCTTTGGAAGATTGAGTTTCCGCCGTATACACATAAGGAAAGAAAAAATTTGGTAAGAAAAACTAAATCAAGAAAAATCGCCGAGTTGTCGGCCAAATCGACACCAAATTAGATGATGGTGGTAAAACGTATTCACCGATGGTGTTTTTAAATGATTATTGGGACTTATAACGTGAACATTTTCCCATCAATGAAACAACGCCAGAATTAGATCTGCATTTTAACCTATCAACCATTAGGCATGTTCAAGTGGCAATTGTATGCTGCGCAGAAATAAAAAAAAGGGGGGAATTTGGTGGTAATATATCTTAACCTAGGAGGACACTACCACCGGCGTAAAGGCCAGCACGAAGCTTTATCGCCACCTGGGTCTTTTGTTCACCTCGGACCGCCGCGCCAACCACCACCAACGGTGCCTACTATTACCACGGGCATCACCATCGGTAGTACCTCCCCCAACTCCTTCGTAAGCGCAACCACGAGCGCAACAACCATCAGACGTACCGCCACACCAGTTGCAATGCACGTAGCTGGGCCACGTACATAGGCTTGAGGCCATTAAGGTTAACACCAACAACAGGCGGTTCCACCGACCCCAAGACTAGCGCACCTTTATTAACTGCGCTCATACCGGCAATAATACCAGCCGCATCCTTGCTAGCCGCGCTCATGCCGGCAATAACACTACTAGCGCATCTTTATTAACTGCGTCCATACCGGCACTAACACTACTAGCGCAACCCTTACCAACTACGACCAGATTGGGCTACAATAAACCTGCTACAATGACAATCACAGGACAGCGAATATAGGCCTGCGGGAATTCCAATTGCTATAACGAACATCAGCGGTTAAAGCGGTGAGTGCGTTCCACTACTGAACTAAAATTATGTATTTGTAGCCTTAACCTTTTTTTTTTAAATTATATTTTTGACTCCGCAACATTATATAATGTTAATGTAACCACAACTAAATTAAAAGTGAATTGTTTATATAAAACACAAAGACCAATGTGCTAAATACCTTTGCACTGTAAATAGGATTGCAATTTGGTAGAAAAATGGAAAAATGAATTCCCTGTAGTTAAAGGCACTAATATTAAAAAAGCATAAAATAACTCAAGATTGATAGTAATGTAAAGTTTATGTCCTATAACTAAAAACCACGAAGATCAATTTAACGTAACTATATAGTGTTGCAAAAAAGGGTATAAAGCTAATTAAAAGAAAAAAAAAAAAAAACATATTCGAGTATATATCTATGTAATGTTTAAGTCATAGTAAATTGCCTTTTTTCTACAAGAAAAAAATTTTAACCAACATAAAAAACAAAGCATATTTTAATGGTCATGGGTGTGCAATTTATACTGCCTGTGAAACAAAGAAAAAGGTGTTTCAGGCATTAAAATCTGCTTTGCGTTGTGGTAAAATTTTACTAATACATTTTTTTTTATTGATGCCATCGTGGCGAATATGATTTTGGAGTGAGCAACAGTGTTGATATTGTTTCGGTAAGGAAAGTTTTATTGGTAATTCAAGCTCAGTTGCATTATCAGTAAAATGCATTAACTCTATATTAAGAGACGCAAATAACAAGTAATGCGGGTTGGCTTGCGTTAGCAAAACAAAACTTTTTGTTGTATACATTTCTTTTTGGTGACTGAGTCGAACTAAACCCGAAACAATACCAACCCTAACACTTACTTGTAAAACAGTTTACGTTTCACTTGAACAAGTAAAACGATTTCAGTAATTGTACTATAAGTTTAAAAGGTTCATGTTTTACCTGAATAGGTGAATGACTTCGGTAATTTTTCCATGAAGCTAAAAGCTTAAGTTTTGCTTGAGCTTGTGAAACAATATTTTTTGAGGGGTAGGATTTACCCCAAGTTTAGTCCTAGTTGCGTTTATGACTAATTTCTCAGCGCATAGTACATATTAATGTCATTATACTATATGTAATACCGAATTGATGTTTAGTTAAACTCAAAGTAATTTTAATACAACAACTATTAATTTTGTAAGGGGGCCCCAATTAGCAGAGTTGTATCCAAACTGTTCAGCCCTAAGATAGATTTGTAAAAAAAAAGGAGAAAAAAGGGCATTTGACCAAAGTTCTACAAAAAAAAAAAGATTTTATTTCATTACATATATAGTATATTTTTATTTTAGTACATATATAGCCTTTTTGATTGCTATAAAATTTTTTCAAAAAAATTTGTTTATAAGCTTAAATAGGTTCCAAAACCCTTGTAGTAAGAAGTAAGAGAAAACAAAAGAGAAATCTATGTTAGTATTAATAATGAGCATTGAATAAATTTGTTGACAATATGGGAATGCTGACTTCCTTACTTGTTTAGAAGGCACTTAGGGCACACAGGTAAAGGGCCACCGAAATACAGGTGCGTCGGTGGCCATGGTTATTGAGGGAGGGACAAGCACCGGGCGTCGCAACACCACCCGCGGCGCCCCCTATATATATTCGGCCCTTTATGTTTATTTTCCCTTTGGTTATTTTATTTTAATTTCAGCAGTTTTTTTTTAATTTGGTTTTTAGAGTTAGTAACCGGTCATGTCCGGTTCGGTAATTTTTTTTTGCGCCAGTTTTTTTTGAATTTTAGATTTTTGAATTTTTTTGAATGTTAGCGGTCTGTCCGTGACATCCGGTTCAGCCGGATGTTGTTTTAGTTTGAATTATAAGCGTTTTGAGTCGGTCTCTGCGCTTCTGTCAGTTTGTTTTGAATTCGACAGCTGCTCGTTTTGATAGGCATGATAGGAACTTTTTCTGTTTATGGCGCAGGAACAGTAAAGTTGGCAAGGACCCGCCCCAGCCGACAATGACTAGCCACTGTGCACCAACACATCATGCCGACCGCCTTCCTTACTGCTTCCAATGTAAATGCGATTCCATAACAAAGTATGTAAGTATATATATTTTATGTATGTAAATATATATATATGAAAAAAAGTATGTAAAATTACTCTTCGGTAAACATATGAAATTATAAATTTAAATTGACATATATAAAGCCAATTTAACAGGCGCCAGACAATACCCAACCAAATATGGTATTCTATGCCAACAGGGGCCCCAAAGTTCCGGCCGGTATGGCGCCCAGCAGAACCTTTGGGACCACGTCGGCACCGAGCACCAATTGGACTGGGGCGGCGACGTAGAACCGCGGGTCTGCGAGCCTGATGTTGGCATATGGCGTGGCTACCGTTGCGTCCAGGCTTGTTAGTGGGGTTTGCCTCCGTAAATGAGGCAACGCCACGGCATAAGTGGTGACGGTTGCCGTTTTCCCATGCTTGCCCCGCAGCTTGATGAAGCACCCACGCCAATCCCACAGAATCGACACCTCAAGGCTGAGTCGGCGGATGAGCTCATCCGCGATGATGGACGTTGCAACGCATGGATCGATTAGAGCTCGCCCACCCGATTCAACGTTAACCACGGCCGTGGGTGCAACCGACGTGAGGCACTGGATCAGCTGTGGCGGAGCACGTGGGCTGACAACCGTCCCAGCCCAGAAGGCACTCGTTGGATGGAGGTGGAATGCAGGTGATTCCACTCTCCTTGCGGCGCGACTATGAAGCACTTGCTGCTTGCGTCGATTCCTCTTTCTTTTTCCTTGGTAGCTATTCTTCTGCGGTTGGAAAGTTTGCATTTCCAATCCGCTCGCGATCACCTCATGTCGAAGCATAGGTCGAAAACGGCGCGGTTGGAAAGTTTTGATCTCCAAGCCGCTCGTAGAAGGTGGGTGGAATGCCGATGATTCCACTCCACGTGAGACCTCCGAGCGGAAGGCGGACGTTTCCACTCCATAGGACTCTGTTTCGACCTCGGATGCAACGATGGAGAGGGTGTCGCTTTCCTCGGTGGTTTTCTGAGGCCTGCTGCGTCTCCAGGGATTGCGTTGCCGCCGCGTCGTCTCCTGCACGTCCTCAATGTGCAGCATGGTGTGGTGGTCGTCTTCGCACTTCTTGCACCTCCCCTCATGTGTGCAGTGTGCTGCACTATGCAAAGAGGATAGGCAGTTGGTTCAATAGCGTTTTTTCGCAGAGTTCCGGATTAATTAATGAAAATGAAAAACGAAAAAAAAGTGGAGCGTGTGATTTCTGTTTTGTGATTGCAATATAATTGTAATTGCAAGAAAAGTAGTGCGCGTGCGGGCAAAAAATGTAAATCGCGAATATTTAGTGTTTATTTCGTGTCTGTGAAGTCGTTGAGTGAAACAAAATATACATATGTATATATATGTATGTATATATATTGCAAATTATAAGGAGACGAAAGAAGAAAAAAAAATGTGATAATAAAGACCTATGAAACAAGTTATGTGAAAAGTGTGTAATTCTGTTTTGTTGTTGCTACGATTCGCAATAAAATCATGCGATCGTACATTATAGTAGGGTGTGCAGTGAATTTTTTTATTGTGAAAAAAGAAAATTTTTGAGTGGTTTTTTTTTTGTTTTGAGGTCTTTGCTTCGAAAAGCAAAAAGTTAAATTGCATTGATTGTAATATGTTAAAGTAGGGTGTTCGAAATTTCTCCTCAAATTTTTCTGTTAGAAAATTTTGTTCTTTGCTTTTTTTTTTTTTTTGTTTAGTATTTACAACTTTTTATTTCGAAAAGTAAAAGGGAATTGTGCGGTGTGCCGTGCATTATATTAGGGTGTCCTTAATTGAAAATTTTTATTTCCGTAATTTTTGTTTTTTACTTATTTTATTTTTATTTCGATAAAAACGGGTGTATGCAATGGAATTGGTAACGATTTTGTTTAATTTAAGTAACGTTCCCTTTGCCATTGTACTATACTTTTTTTCGTTTCTTCGCAACAAAAATAAAAAATTATGTTTATGTGAGGACCCCTATATATAATGCACGAGGCAAAAAGAACAAAGAAAATATTTATTTGAGGGAAATTTCATTATTTAATATGTGGTTTGCGAACCACGAACCTTTTTTGATTGCTTAAGCAGACCCCATAATTTCTTTTTTTCATGATTCCATGCAGTCCAATGCACATAGTCATTGTGTATATGCCTGTGCACATATTTTCGGTGGCGACTACCTGACAACCTCAATTGGTAGTGAGTGTATAAAAATCGCATTAAAAAATTGAAGACTTAATAATAAAAAGTGTTCATCAATTGTAGAAAAATATTGTTGCTTTTATAAATTAAAATCACAACACCCCTGTGCACAAGCATGTACATGCACATATGTAACATTAGGCTGGATCAAAAAAAAAAGAAATTATTGTTTCCACTATGAGTTTGTTGAAGTTGCTTCATTTTGGTTAGGAGAAGTTTTGATGTTTCGTTGAGATTTTGAACTCCAATTGTAGCGTTACAGCTGAAGATTAGGGTCTGACGTGTTTTCGGTTTCCGCGGAAGGAAGATTGTCTTCCCGCATAACCACCATATCTCCGACTTGCATATTTGATTTAGGGTGCTTCCATTTTATCCGTTTCTGTAGTTCCGAAAGATATTATGATTTCCATCTTCTGCAGAAGTTTTGATGTAACACCTTGAGTTTCTGTCAGCGATTAACTATTGAGGCAGTATTTTCATCAACGCTGATTTCCGCTGGTGCTAATAGGTGTCCTCCAATAAGAAAGTGTCCTGGTGTTAGAGGCTCAAGGTCAGATGGTTCATTTGAAGCGGGGACAAGAGGACGAGAATTGAGACATGACTCAATTCTACATAACAGTGTGTTAAATTCCTCACAAGTGAGTTTGTTGTTTAAGGCCACTTTTCTGAAGTGGCTTTTAAAGCTTTTCACTCCCGCTTCCCATAGTCCTCCCATGTGTGGAGCTCCTGCTGGTATGAAATGTCAATTTAATGCCTGATGGGAATATTTTGACAGGGATTGGTTTCTTGCATCGGCAAGAAATTCCTAAAATTCCGTTTTTAATGCACGTGATGCACTGACAAAGTTTGTTCCATTGTCCTAATAAATATTTCTTGGACGTCCTCGTCTAGCTACGTATCTCGAAAGAGCGGCTAGAAATGAGGAAGTGCTCAAATTACTAGTGGCTTCTAAATGTATCGCCTTAGTAGAAAAGCAAACGAACAGACAAACGTAACCCTTTGAGGTACGACAACCGCGCCCACTGTAGCTCTTAATGTCGAAAGGCCCTGCGAAATCTACCCCTGTATTGGTAAATGCACGCGAAAATGTGGTGCGTTCTTGGGGTAGAATTCCCATGAGCTGATTTTGAGATCGTTTCTTGAAGATCGTGCAGATCTTACAATTATGAATAACGGATCGTATCATGGTTTTAACTTTTGGTATCCAGTATTGAGTTCTAATGATGGGCAGCATTAATTGGTTTTCACCATGGAGAGACATTTCATGGACAAACTGAATATACAGACGTGTAAACCTACAATTGTACGGAAGTATTATGGGATGGCGTTCAGATTCGGTAGTATCTTTGGATGCACCAAGTCGTCCACCCGTTTTCACTACTTCGTCTTCATCAAGATATGGAGTGAGCGAAAGTATTTCGCTTTCAGATCCAATTGGTGTTTTGGATTGCAAACTTGAAATTTCTGATCCGTAATATTGCTTCTGAGAAAGTTTTATTAAACGGGTTGATGTAGCTTTAATTTCATCTGAGGAAATTAAATAAGATTGAAGTTGACTACAATCTTTCGTTTTAGAATGCGTTCTATGAAAAAACCTGAGTATATATGAGATAACTGTTAAAGCTCTAGGAAGATTTGGAAACCTATCGAGAATATCATTGATTTTGCTTGAAAATGCGGTAGCATGTACTTGCACGCGTTTTTCTTCAATATTCGTGGTAAAATCCAAATCTTGTGTTGGCCACTTTTCCTTCCCTTCTTGAAGCCAAGAAGGACCTTGCCACCACAGAAAATTGTTGACTAAATCCTCGGCTAGCATTCCTCTACTGGGTTTTTACCTGAATCCACGTGATACCACGATGAACTTCCAACTTTGTCGACGATTTTTGTAATTCGATGCGCAACGAAAGTTGACCATGAGCACGAAGGTTTTCGTATCCAAGCCAGCACGATTGTCGAATCTGTCCACAGGTGAATGTTTTGTTGACCTAAATCAAGGTTAGCGCAGATAGATTCGGTTATCTCCGCTAACAATACAGCTCCGCAAAGTTCCAATCGAGGAAGTGAGATGGTTTTGACTGGAGCTACTCTTGTTTTTGCCAAAAGCAGATTCACAAATCAAAAATTCACACTCTCAAATACACGGCTGCACCATACGATTTCTCGGAGGCGTCGCAGAATCCGTGGGTTTCGACACTTTCTGTTGGAGAAAAGGATACCCATCGCGGTATTCGTATTTTGTCGATCTCCTTGTACGTATTGGTAAAATTTTTCCACCCCTTCTAATGTTGAAGACGAGACGGTTTCATCCCAGCCAGTACCCTCTAACCAGATATTTTGCATAATCATTTTTGCCACGATAATTGTTGGAGCTAGCCACCCTAATGGATCAAAGAGTTTTGCGATAGTAGATAGTATAGATCTTTTTGTGGGCTCGGTGTTTTCTTCTATGGGTTTTGCTATGAAGTAAAACTGATCGGAATGAGCATTCCACCTAATACCGACCGCCTTTACACTACTTGAATCTTCAAATTCTAAAAAATCTTCGCTCAGTAGATGAGCTTTGGGAATACCCTGTAATATTTCATTGGAATTTGAAGTCCATTCTCGTAATGGAAAACCAGCTGAACTTAAAACCCTGGAAATTTCATCTCTTGCTCTGATCGCAGATGCAATAGTATGCCCTCCCGAAATAACGTCGTCGACATACATATTTTTTCGTAGGATATTTGAGCCGATTGGATGAGTTTTTCGGAATCATCAGCAAGTTTAAGTAATGTCCTTATTGCTAATAAGGAACACAATTGATACCAAATGTCACCGTTTTGAGCTCATACAGACTGACTTGATCATCTGGACTTGAGCGGAAAACTATTCTTTGATATCTTGTATGATTATCATCTACTAGGATTTGCCTATACATCTTCTCAATATCGCTATTGAAAACATATCTGAAAAGTCGCCAGCGAAGAATTAATGTTGGTAGATCAGCCTGAAGCACAGGACCAGGAAGAAGAACATCGTTCAGGCTGACACCATTTGAAGAGCTTGAAGAAGCATTGAAAACAACTCAAACTTTGGTAGAGATGCTTTCTTCTTTTATTATTGCATGATGTGGTAAATAGTAATTATCGACTGCATTGGCCGATTGAATTGAATCTAATTTTCACATATGCCCCATAGTCTCGTATTCTAGTATGACGCTATTGTACTCTTTTTGCAAATCGAGATTTATTCTAAGTCGGGTTTCATTTTTATAGAATTGAGAGCACGTTATTCTTAATGATGGACCAAGATTCATCTCTCCTGGGAATTCTGACCTGAACGGAAGCGACACAATGTATCTTCCATCAGAATTCCGCTGCGTTGTACGTTGATACAATTCCTCACAAAATGTATCTTCTAATGTGGAGGCTTTAGCTTTCGGCGTGTCTTCGAGCTCCCAAACTGACTTTAGCTGCTTGTCCAAAGCCACTTAATTGTAAAAGGATACCCGATTATGATTGTTCGGACTGGCTGCATAAGCACGACCAGTCAGTATCCAACCAAAGACAGTTTCTTGAGCTAAAAGGGTGCTACGAATATTTTTTTGATACCGTCTAATATGATTTGCGGATAAATATCGCCGCCCAGAACAAGATCAACTGGCTCATTCACGAAGAAACGTTTATCCGCAAGCACGAGATCAAGGAATGCTTGTTGTGTTAATGCACTAACATCGCATGTTGGCAAATTACCTGTCAAATGTGGTAGAACTAGAACTAAAGCGTCAATAGAAATTAGTGGGTCAACTGGGGACCGCAACTGAATGGCGCATGCCTATTTTACCTACGCAGAAACTGAATTATTGATGCCCGAAACTTGAGCATGCATCTTTCGAGTTGGCAGGTTGATTCTTCGTATGAGTCTTTCAGTGATAAAAGAGCATTCACATCTCGAATCTATGAGAGCTCTGGCAGAAAAATCTGTACCATTATAATGAATGGTGACGCGAGCTGTGCCTAGTAAAACACCTTTACTGGTATTAATAAAATTAGATTTTACAGTAGGTTTATCTTTCTCCTTTTTTTGGTTTTGCAGATTCGTTTTGAGATTGAGCTTGCTTTGAAGTGCACGGCTGCTCATCCGATATATCTGCAGAATTATTTGCCTGTGTAGGTTTTGCCTTACTTGGCTGTAAGGTAATTATGTCTTAAATGGCAGTTGCTGCAATTATGCGCACTTGTGCATTTTGACACTGAATGCCCCGATAACAGACAGTTTAGGCAGAAGTGATTTCTTTTTATGAAAGCAAATCTTTCATTCGTGTTCAAATTTTTGAACTTTGAACACGCATAAATTTTGTGATCATTGCTTTGACACATTTTACAAGTGCCTTTAGCTACACTTGCTTAGAAAGCGCCAAGTTTCTTTGGGGGATGTTCAGAGCCCTCTTTGAGGTTTGTACCTTTTGAGGTTTTGTACTCTTTGTACCTCTTAAACTTGAGACTGATTCTAACGTTTGAAAACGATTTGTCAGAAATCGGTCCATGTCCGCCGACTTGGAGGTTTCTGTCTTGTTTTCTACGGACTGTTCCCATAGCGAAAGAGTCACATCAGGAAGCTTAGGTGAACATAAGTATGTAATAATTGGATCCCAATTAGATATGTCAATATGATGACTTACTAATGAGGATATGCAATTATATATATTTATATTTATTCAATACTGTCTATGAAAGAACATTTCTTACATACTAATAACAATGGTGTAGGTTACAAAATGAAACATACCTACTTAAAATAAGAGAGTAAAATATTCAAAAAAGCTTGTTTTCCCAAGGAAAAATTAAGGGAAATACTCTGAGATAGAATATTAAATTCGCGCATAGATCTTGCAAGAGGAGCATTACTGGCAAATTTAGTTTTGACTTTTTTCCAGTAAAATGGATAGGTGACGCGAAGATTTCGCCTTGGAATGTTAAAAGTAATCCTTTTCAGAAGATAAGGACAATCTATGGTACCATATGAAAGTCAAAGATAAGATTGACCTACGGGTTTCGAGATATTGTAGGTCAAGTAGCATAATACGGGATGCATAGGGTGGAATGGGAGTATCAAATTTGAGGGACCGTAAAGCGAAATTAATGAACACCTTTTGAATACGTTCTATTCTTTTTATTGATATCTGGTTATACGGCCTTCAGACAAAAACTGCATATTCAAGGTTTGAGCGAACAAAAGTTATATACAACATTTTAAGAGTATAAGGGTCTGAGAACTTGGTGCAGTTCCGCAGTTTATGTCCCTTTGTAATCTTTTTATTTAATTACCGCATTCAGTTTCGACTGATTGAAGGTTGAAAAGAATCTTTAATTGGGTGTTGACTAATATTCTCTTATTTTCATACCTGTCGCACAAATTTTTCCAAGCTATATCAAAACCATCATTCATCAATTCGCATTTCTTAACGATTTCTCTGGCTTCACCTTGGGTTTTTTGTATAAGATAGTATAATTTTTGTACTGGCGACAGGCTTTTATTTATAATATAAATGGCCGTGAACATGTCACGAAAAGTTGGCCATGACAAATAATCACCTTTGAATATATCGGTATCACAAGGTGCTAAGTGCAAGTTGCGTGGCGTGAAGGCAGCATCGTTTTCCTTCTCTGCCTTCTCAAATTTTTCCGCCAGGTCATTAATTTTTGTCATGCACCGCACAAAAACGGTATAGCATGATTTATTTTTCTTTCTAATTGCAGTAACGTCTTTAGCGGTAATGTCCTCGGCCACTAGCAGATCAAAGCAGCTTTGGCTTTATCCCACATGGACTTCAACTCCTGCTGCTGAATTTTCAGCGAATTTTTGGAGTGCTCGCTTGTGGGTTTGCTTAAGAATTCGATGTCGAATTCAATTACGGTGTCTGCTAGGCGGTTGTATGCTTCCATATTGAAAATATTTTAAAAATTAGAAACAATGAATATTTCCAAAAATATTAAATACACAGAGTCAGTGTCTGTGGAATTACCCAATTTGCTAATATAAAAATTAAACAACGCTTTCCACCAACAAAGTGAACCCAACAAATTAAATAATATTCTAATAAATTTAGTGTACTCATTACAAACGTAAATATTTATTTTGTAGGAAATAAAACTCAAATTTTAATTATTTTAAAAGTGAAAAAACAGTGGACTGTATGTAAAATATACGTATGTACATGTAAACATACGTGTTAAAAAATTATTGCTCGCCAACCACTATATTTATGTACGTGTGCGTGTATATATGTATGTAGCACAGTATTAATTTAATGTAAACGCAAGTGAAAAAATGAGCAAGAGTTGGAGGAAAAATGTTCCGTCCACTAAATAAATGCTCAAATTAAATTGTTTTGTTTTAAAAGTGAATTGAATGTGGAACAAATTTTTCTTAAAATGAACTGTGATGAAATAATTGTGTACAATAAAGCAACAGCGAAGACCCTTAAGCCGTGTCAAATATTATTTACCGTCGGCGGCAAGCAATACTTGATGGACAAATGGGCTATTTGTACAAACCAAACTTTATATTTAATTTTTTCACAATATCACTCGCGCACTTTTCACTTTCACTAATTTTATTTGAATGTGTACCACTGAAATATACCACTTACCTTTTTATATTTGTTGATGTCGTTTTTGATGCAGTGGATTCAATAATATATAAATAAATGGATTGTTAGTTCCTGTGTTGTTTAATTTGATATTGCTGCTGCTATTGACATGCAATTAAATATTTAAAACACTGTGTGTTGTTGTTTCGCAAAATTGTCGCTTATGATGGTCGCTCAGTATAATATTTAAACACTGTGGTTGGTTCGCAAAATGGTCGCTGTGAGAAAACGGATTGAATGGACCAATATCTTGGCCGGGCCACAGCTCAGGGATGGTGCCGGTCAAGATATAGTGCCGAAAAGAAGAAAAGTTTGGTATTAGAATTTTAATTTAAATATAAGTATCTTTATTCGAAATAAAGATTAAGTACAGTAATTGACTAATACATATATATGTAGGTTACATTTTTATGATTCTGGAATCGCCGGTGGGATACGTCCGTACACGTTGATGTTAAAAATCCAAGAAGCCCAATAACAGAATTTGTTAAGCCCGCTTGCCAGTCGAACTGTATATTTATTCCTGCGATGTTTATTTACATAGTTAACATAAACGGTTCGACTGGCTCTGTTAAAAAATATAAAGCGAATGCGAGGACCACCCAATATGTTTTAGAGTTTGGGCTGTTGGCCTAACCTTGTATGTAACACTATTAAGCACACAAAACAAACAACAACAGCATTTCAAGTGTACAGCTGGGTATGTAATGTTCGGTTTCACCCAAACTTAGACTTCCTTACTTGTTTCTTTATTAGTTTTTATTAAAAAAAAAAAAATGTTTTTTATCGTAAGCAGAAATTAACAATTTCTTCAACTGGGTGAGCAACCGTTAGGTTGCCAAAGTTGCTCTAATTTTATACTTATTTATCTACTTCCCTACAAGACAGGTACTCGTTACCTAATCGATTACTTAATCGTCACCAATAACTTGGCACCAATTATCGTCTTAATCACTTTCACATTGATGTCGGGCAAAAAGTAACGCACGAGCTCCCTCGAACTAGTGCACGTGTGACTCGTTTTCTCGCTCTCACCTACACTGAGAGAAAAAGACTGGAAGAATCAACCGAAATTAGGGTAAATTGAACCGAAATTTCTGTAAATTTTTATCCATTGGAACAAGATGTTGAATCAACGGCGCACAAATCGTTGATTCGTAATTGACCGTTTTAGTTGTCAAATAAAGAAAAAAAGTTGTTTCATTATAATTTACCTATAGTTTTGTTAAATTAACAATTATTACTGTCGCTCTAAGAATATCAATCAAAACTGTTAATATGAAAGGATTTCTTTTCATTCGGAATAACCAGCGTAAACTGTTAAATTAATAGTGTTTATTGTCGAAATGACACTGACAGTGAAATCTATGAAATAACAGATATTTCTGTTTTTTCTACATTAATAGAGTAAACTTTTACATCAACAGAGTTTTATGTTCATACCGATGACATTAATACCTGTGGAAAAAATAAAAGCCGGATAAATATATTTTTAAACTTACGTAGTTTTTTTTATTTTTATAAATTAAACATAAGTACATTTCATTTCTAATTATCTTATTGCTATATTTAGTAATATTAATTAAAATAATAATTAATTAAATCTGAATTCAAAAAAAAAAAAAAAAAACTTGTTCCGAATTACCATCGACAGCTTTGTACGAAAGTATGTTGCCATATATATACGTAAATATGTTAATACTTAAATACGCATGCTTGCTACATACATATATGTATATATGCTACATACATAATCACCCACGCGTTAGTACATGCTCTAGAGAAAATAAGGGCATGCATCGTTTGTTAAACCACATTGGCGTCAGTTCCTAGAACTTTATCTCAACTTTACAATTAAATATTATACACTTTATTACTTTGTTTTTGTTTTTATCGGCCTATTGATAAATCATTCAAGGTCCGATTCGAGCTCAAGACCAGAACAATCATTTTTTTCTAATGATAATTATTGTTATTTTTTAATTTTTCTAATTCGATCAATTTCACCGAATCTCCGTTAAATCAAGAACAACAGAACAGATTTGTTGATTTTACTAGCTCCATTTCTTTCAGTGTGTTGTGTTTTCGACATTCCTTCTCGCTCGATGTTATTTACAATTTGAAGTTACTTCTTTAAGTATGTTTCCGTTATCGCTAACCAAACAATAGGTAACTTGCCTGCCGGTTACCCGTACCAGTTACCTTCCGTCAAATCGCTTTTTGCATGAATGAAAGGCGTAATTTTTGTTTAAATAATA
This sequence comes from Eurosta solidaginis, assembly GCF_040869045.1. Classification (NCBI taxonomy): domain Eukaryota; kingdom Metazoa; phylum Arthropoda; class Insecta; order Diptera; family Tephritidae; genus Eurosta; species Eurosta solidaginis. The sequence goes on from NW_027136949.1 coordinate 102,739, forward strand.
TTTAATATTAAATAAATTATATATACAATGGTTTTTACAAATTATTTCCTTATTATTCTAGTAAAATTTACATATGTGCATATTGATATGTATGTACAAACTACATATGTAAATACATAAACTGATTCATAGTCGTGCCCTTTCTGAAACCATTTTCAGTTTCGAAGCTCAGAGTGATGGTGCCCAATTTTCCCTGTGCTGGTGTTGTTGTTAACATCAGTTTGCAGAGATAGTAGTGTTGTAGATATAATACCGGAATATATGCAGCCCCAATTCGGGCTATCAAAGTCGATTTGCAGGTGATATTGAATCTTTGAACTTGACCCTTTCCCATAATATGCATGGTAGGGCCTTATATGTTGTAACGAAGCTTTTCTTTGAGCAGGTGCTTCTTCAATAAGTGCAGGGGTATACTCGCCTTGTCCAATGTTCGCTTACAATAAGTTTGCATTTCGGAGCACCTTGCAAATCGTTTTCATATAAAATTCACTTTATTGCTTTAACTCTATATACTATAACTATAATATAAAACGTAATAAAAGAAAGATGTGTATGTATTCTACACATTGATGCATGCTCTGTGGTTAGTGGTGGGCTAACGGTCCCTCGTGTCCTGTTAGGAGCGTTCCGTTAGGACGCCTTGCTGGTCGCTGCCTGGGTATGTGTAAATGTATCTCGGTGAAGCCTGGCGTCGGCGTGTTTCTCTTACGGTTGGCGACTGCGCTGTCTCTGCTGCGGCTTATGTCGGTGTGTCTGAGTGAGTGTAACTCTGGTATGGTTGACGTCGTATATTTGTGTAACTCTGCTGCGGTCAACGTCGTATGTTTGCGTAGCTATGCTGCGGCCAGCGTCGTATGTTTGCGTAGCGCTGCTGCGGCCAGCGTCGTATGTTGCTGAGGCGATGCTCCGCCACGCCTTGCGTCGGCGTCTAATCTACTGCTGAGGCGATGCTCTTCCACGTTGTGTCGCGGCGCGGTCGAGGTCGGCGTAGGCGAGCGGACGTCACCTGTTCGCGGGTGTGCGTTACTGTGGGGGGCCTTTGCCTACGCAGGTGTGAACGAAGTCTCAAGCGGTGTTTGGTGGTACAACCGACACATTCACCATCTAAGCCCCGACTCACTCCTATGAAGCGATCTCTCTTGGTGTTACAACCCACACATTCGAGGTGCGCTTCACTTTCACTCAATTAATGAAGTTTTATTTGGTCCTCACAATGTGATACTAAAAAGGCCGAGATATATGTGTCGCAGTTTTCTTGTAGTTTGAGAAAATGTACGTTCTTTTTACAGCCACAGCTGGAATATTGCTATGCCAACATCATCAAAATCAAATTACCTAGAATGAAAAAGAAACTAATATCAGTAAGGATAGATTAAAAGTTTTTAATATAACCGGAAAAGTGCTTAATAAACACATTTAGCTCTTTTCTGAGAGGCCAAAGGCTCAAAGGGCTCAAGGAGATTTCCGGTAACCAGAACCTGTAAAGTAAATTCAAGTGAACCTCCACCATGCCTAGGCATCTTCCGGTGGCAAGGGTACCCAAAGATACTTCGCTGTTGTATTTATAGAGAACATAAAAATATAACAAAGGATAATTGATTGATGTTACGAAGTTAATTAGATGTGCTACAAAAACAAATAAATGCAGATGACTGTTTAATCCATTATGCGAAGGTCTTGAATGGATGTGCAATTTGAAAAGGGCAAAGTACTGCTAAAACTTCTTTAGCAGCAGTGCCGAGCACCAATTCCGTTTTTGAAAGGAAAGCAAACGTTTTCTTGTCTCCAAGTTGATCATATGCCAGTACAGAACATACTCGTTTGCAGGATCTGACCAGTACATAATTTTCCCAGATTTTCTGGGCTCAGCAAGGGTATCCTCCTGAAGGGTGCATGTGTTGCACCCTGCTGCCTGGCCGCTCACCCAACTACACCAGGCACGACGGAACTTGCCTTGGCACACCCAAACTACACTCACACTTCTTATGGCCCAGCTGTTTGGGGGGAGGGGGAGAATATACCCGCGGCAGGTATGCCTGTCATAAGAGCCGACTAAAATAACGAAAGGATTCAAGGGCTGCTTGCATACTTTATAGCTTCTGTTCTTCTGTTTCTTTAGCAGACGAGGCTCTGGCGACCCCAGTTTCCTCATGGTACTGGGGGGTGGGGATGGAATGGCCTAGAAAGTTCATTGTGGTCATGTTAAATCATTACCGAGATGTTCGGGCTTGCATCTCAATGGTGCTTGTTACCGGAGCGGACCGGATCTATATCTGACAAAGGATCATCAACATCGATAAAACTCCCCGAAACCTTGAAACTTCTAGATTATTCCACCCTAGGTTATCCAAATATATTCAGGCGGCAGGCCAAAAGTCACGCACATTACCAATATATTGCGTCTCCTATTGCCATCATCGGCAAAGAGGTTGAAAAAGCGATCAAACTTGCTAAACCACCTAAAAAATATTAGCAATAGGGGATCCAGTTACCTGTCGATTGTTGTTATTGTTGTGGTGCTGGTCTAGCCTCCGATATTAAAAGTCGTTGATTAGTGTGATATCCACGTAGTCAGCTACTCTCACCACTACGCCCGCGTCTAGTGAAACGATTACTCAAATCAGCGAGTTGTGCCGCGGAATTACCACTAACACAGCCGTAACTATTACATTTTAAGGCGCTTAAGTTACAGGCATAGCTGACATCGCTTACATAACCGGTAGACTCTAAAGTAAAAACAAAAACAAAATATAAAAATTAATGTTTATGAATAACATATTTAAAGTAAGCTCTTATAACAACGTGAACGGCAGATACATCCCCATATAGGTAGTGTGGTGTTTCACATTGTATAAACATATGTAGGTACTGTATGTGCTCAACCGTACAAATAAACATCAGCAGTAACATTATTTACATATATTGGTACAGTTTGAGGTGCACTAGACACTGGTACAAACACTTTTGAATGTGTAGTTTTAAAAAGATTGGATGTCCAGCTGTACTCCGGTTGTGCTAATAATGGGCTGCTCCGGCTCTTTGTACGGCTGCATGTGCAATTACATTAATAATATGTTGCCGGGGGGACAGAATTTTCTAAATCAGCATAAAATATTTTTTGTCATATATTTTGATGACTTGCATCTCTATCGTTAGGTATACGTGAAATAAATTAGTCGCGAAAATATTTCTGCAAAATTTTAATTTTTTTAATATTCGCAAAATTCAAGGGTTTTGCCAAATTGAATGCAATGGATGGCATATGAAAAGAAATTATGTATATTTTGATATACCTTTGAAAAATTTTAATAAAAGAGATTTTTTAAACTTTTTGGTGTATCCTTTTTAAGGATAATTGGTTTTTATCAATGTTTTCGGCCTAGGAAAAATTGGAAAAAAAACACAATAGGTTCACTGGAACCTTGCAAACTGACTTCCCGCGAAAAAAAGATGGTGACTCTTTACGTTGAGCCATAAAAGCAAATATTTGCTCCACCCCCAACGTCACTATAATACATATTTCCACTTTTAAAAGTACTTTTATTCGATAATTGTTTTTGATTTATATTTCGAAAGATCCAATGGTGATACCACAAAAAATGCGACTTGCATGTATGTATGTAAATGAGTTTTTAACCATTGTACTGTGACGAATATCAGTGACACTAAGTGATACTCCCATCACTAATCGATACTAAGTAAATAAAGCCACAACACAATGAAGCAAGCTGCTACACTTGTATGTACGTAAACAAATTAATCACTATGTCTGCACACATACATGCGGGGCAACAGAGAGATACTCAAGCACATGTCATCATCAGCCGCTCACATATACACACGCATATGGATACAAATTTCATATATACGTGTATATAACTCATAAACAAAGATCAGGTTCACGAAATTACTAGACCTTACGAGAAATGGGTGAACGAGGAAACCGAAGAGTATAAAAGCGGCACAGGCTGAGACATGAATAATGAGTTTCATTTGAGCTATCAATCAGTTGGTTATTAAGCAAGCTATTCGTTGCAAAGTATAAGTGTTATTGTGGAGTACTTTAATAAAGGTCATTTTTCCATTATTCAATATTGGAGTTATTTATTCAACAGTTTAGCGATACGAACGTTGGCAGAAGATTGAAAATAAGGGGAATTGCAGTAAATTCGTTACAATACTAATTTTTAATTCAAATGCTAACATAGTGTTTTATACCCATCTGCACTAGTATACAGGAGGTTGGTAACGGCAAAAAGTAATATATAGAGTAAAAATTGGCATTTATATACATACATATAAAAAATTAGTTATTTTTGACAGAATTAAAAAAAAAATACATTTAAATACATCTCGCGAAAAATCTATATTTTAGAGGATGTTACTTATGCGATATAATGTGTAGAGTGCGCAGATGGGTATATAATGTTCGGCTTTATCCGAACTCATAATTCCCTACTTTCTTTCGATCATTTTAATGACATCATATACAGAAGATACTGTAAGGTAACCATTATGTTTAAGTGTTGCTTGAACATAAATGTCAAACAATGGTTATTAAACACACCTAACATTCACAATGAGGTTTACCTCACGAAATGTCAAAATGAATCACGGCAGAGTTTTATGCGGATTCAACTGAGGGGGGCCCGCGATTTAGAGGCAATATGACATTTTTTTAATTCAAGAGAGTCTTTAGTTGTGTAGGGGGTAATTTTCATACCCTGGGTGAATAGGGTCTCGAGATATAGGCCAAAACGTGGGCCAGTGAATGCCTAGACAGTGTTTATACAATATGGATATCAAATGAAAGCTGTTGATGAGGGCTTTAATACAGAGTAATATATTATCCAGAGACGGACTGGGACTGGGATTAGGCCTAGGACTGGGACTGGGATTAGGACTAGGACTGGGACTGGGACTGGAATAAAATACATACCACCCTCTTCGACAGGCAATAAGGGATGCAGAAGAATGAGAAGAAATTGAGAGAAGAGAAAAGAGAGAAGGAGATTGAGAAAGAGATAATGAGACGAAGATGGAGATAGATGAAGCGAAAAAGACGGAGGGAGGAGTGAATAAAAGGATTAGGAAAAAGTGAAGAGGGGGGAGGGCAGACTCAGACGGAAAAAGCTTATTAAAATGTTTGCAGATAATCCAAATTTAGGGCAGGACAATGTCTGCCGGGTCTTATAGTTCTTTTATAATTCAATTTGTATCGGTGTTAATACTTTTAATTTATTAAATATGAACAATTATATATACAAAAATATTCAGTGTTCAATTTGTTCAATTAACCGAATTGGTATACGATCATCGTTTGTTCTCAGGAAGGACAATAGTCAGTGAGTGTAAGCTAGTGCATGCAATTGCACAATTATAAATAGGCAGGCCGTATTGTAGCAAGTACATGGCAAAAATCCATGTCCGCCACAATGGACAACATTGATGACCACGACGGACATCTTACATGGCGACCGTGACTCCGCTTGCGGAAAAATGGTTCCGGAGAAGTGGAAAAATCCACCGCAGCCCAAAATCAAATACTTCAATAAATTTGCTACAAAAATTTAAGTGCGTGGTGATTGTGAAAAAAAGTGCGTGGTGGTTGCGCTAATGCAAAACGATGCAAAAATACATAAAATAATATAGAATAAAAAGAAAAAATTTGCAAAAATTACATGAAGTAACATAAAATCACAAAACGACTACAAAAAAAATTATATAATTATAAAAAGTCTATAAAAAAAATTATAAAATTACTAAAAAAGGCTACAAAAAATTTTTTTTCATCATATTTTAAAGCTACAAAATTACAAAAATTTCAAATACTACCAAAATATATAAAACTTCGAAAGAAAAACTACAATAAAAAATACACATAATACGAAATAACTTTCCAAAATTACAAATCTAAAAGCAATTTTTTTAAATAAATATACACACAGGGAAAAAAGTTATGAGCAAATTGTGGTGTTTGATACATATATATATGTATATGGAAAAATAATTTTTTGAACTGGCTGTACTACACCATAACAGTGAAACTAAAAACACAACCACCAGTGACGCCTTTAACAAGCACCGACAATAGCGGTAAATCATCACCGGCACGCCATTTAATCATCCTAAAATTCATCAAAAATTCCGAGGAAATATTAGAAGAACTTATTCTGGCAAGCAAAGCAGAAAAAGGGCGGTACAGTAGAGTAGAATTATATATATATGTAACATTTGATTTCGGTATATAAGTAGACAATTTTTTTTTTCTCAATACACGTGTATGCTATAAACGTAGCAAACATTTTTCGTAATACACATGTAGCCTATGCATGTAGCAAGACAATTGACACTTTTGCTTATAAACATACTTTTCCTATAGACATTTGTATACTACGCATGTAGCAACACACTTTTTCTATTTAAAAGACAAAAACATGTTTAACTAAATAAACTAAGAAATTGAATTTTTCAAATTACTTACATACATTAAATTATTATATTGAAATGTAAACATTTAACTATCGAAAAAAAAAATTTTGGAATGTACATTAAACATAGTAATTTCAAATATACGGCTACCACACGCATATCATTACGCATATATTACTTCTTTCTTTTTCGTTTATTAATATAAAACTTGAATTTTTTTTGAAATTTCGAATATTGATTCATAATCAATACAATCGGAAAATTTTTTTTATCAATTCCTTTAAAGTTTTTTGAAAAATAAAATATAAAAACGTAACGTTCAAGATCCTGAAGTATATTATTATATAGCCTTTGCTAATATCAAAAAATATTTAGGAAATCATTTTATCGAAACTTTCTATACTAATCTTGTCAATAAAATTTTGCGATAATTATTCAAACCTAATCAATTTTAAAAATTCTCAATGATTTTAAATATCAAAATAGACGGGTTACAGTCAATCATAGCAATGGTGAAAATTTATTTTTATCGGTGAAAACTTACTTTTTCTCTTTTTCGAATTATTTCTTCGGAAATTAAACATCTTAGATATTATAACTATTTACTTTTCTCAGCGAATACAGTGCTTTATATATATATTTACCAAATCAATTTTGAAAACCATTCGACGAATACAGTGGCTCTAGATATATTTTCCAAATCCCTTTATAAAACCATTCAACTAATACTGTGCTTTTAAATATTAAAAATTTTGTTTTTGTTCAAATGAAAGGAGTTGTGAAGACCCCAAAATTACAGACTTTCGGGGCCTCCACAAATTTTGATTTTTCATTGTAGATAATACAATTTCATATTAAAATTAAAAATGAATTATAATAATTTATATATACATATATGGCATGAAATGAATTTACTTATACATATATGTACATACATTTTGAATTAAATATACTTTTCTCCAAAAAGATCTCGGAACTACCCCTAAATGACCCCTGGAGGACCCGTTGGAGTCCCCAAAACCATCCCGGAATGGCCCCCAAATGACCCCGAGGGAGTCCCCAATTGGATCCCGGAATGACCCCCAAGTGACCTCGAGAGGACCCCGAGGGAGTCCCCAAAACCATCCCAGAATTCTCCCAAATGACTCCGAGGGAGTCCCTAAAAACATCCCGGCACGACCCCAATTCACCCTGGGAAGACCCCGAGGGAGTCGCTAAAACCACCCCGGAAAGACCCCGAGGGAGTCCCCATAAACATCCCGGAACGACCCCTAAATAAACCCGATGGAGTCCGCAAAATCATCCCGGAAGACACTCAAATTATCCCGAGAGTCCCCAAAAAGATCCCGGAACGACCCCCAAATGCACACGATGGGGACCCCAAGACAATCCCGCAATGTCCCCCAAATGACCCAGAGGGAGTCCCCAAACCCGTCCCGGAATTATCCCCAAATGACCCCGAGGGAGTCCCCAAAGCCATGCCGAAATGACCCCCAAAAAACCCAGCGGATTATTTTTTCCTATTCCAATTTCGGGGTTAGAAGCATAAAATGAGACATATCGCTCCAATTGCTCATGCGTAGCACGTTCCACTTTTGATTTCTTTGAAAAAAATATGATTTTAAAATATTTGTTACAAAAAATTAAGAACAATATTTAACTCCTACGTTTTGTTGCACTAAACCGTTGATTTGAATGAAAATAAAATACAGTCCATTAAAATAATAATTTATAAAATAAAAAAATAAAAATAAATTTAAAAAATGCTTGCTTGCAGTGGGCTTTGAACCCGCAACCCCAAACGTGTGAGTCGGGTCCACTGCGCCACGACTCATACACTCAGAAGTACATCAAATTACTCCCTTATAACTCACATTAAACTGCTCGCCCTCAACTGCCCCACGCTTAGCTAATTTAGTTCACGCCAATATGGTGAAAAGCACAGATCGTAGAGCTTTTTAGGGTTGACAAGCTATGCACAGAATAGAAATATTTGTCAACTTGATAAAAATCTTGATTACTTGTCAACTTATTGACAATTTGTCAAGTACACAGAATAACCCTTTAGTATACTTAGCTTAGTTATAGAACTTTTATTGTAAATCAACGGAAGTCGACTCAAAAATGGTATAAAAGGAGCGGCAAATTCATAAACAAGGCACTCTTGGCTTATAAGTCGTAGAGTGAGCTATATAGTGGGCTGTGTTGAACATCCACTACGCAGCAGCTGGTGGTGTCAAACTTCAGTTGCTTATGATAGGTATACCGGCCGAGTCGTGTAAAACTTTCGACGACTACGTATTTTACTAGGGATCCGGTGAGTTGAGTAAAATGCTCACCGATTACGTATATTCACCAGGCATACCACCGAGGCGTGTAAAACACTCGGTGATTAAACGTATTATAACATACGTATATACATATGTATATAGATTTTCAGAAGGACTGAAATAAATCATAATTTTCTATAACGTTTAAATAACATATTTTATTGTATAGGCGAACCCATTCGCTGAGTTATACTCCACCTATAAACCCGACTAACGGGGTTCGTTACAATTGGCGCCCGAGCAAGAACCCTTATACATATAAGGGGTCATATATTTTATTTCACCGGAAAATATAAAAAAACAACATGGTCAAGGTAAATTGGATTTAATACCTGAAGAAGGAAGATCTTTTGACATACGCGGCCGAGTTTGGATTCAACAACAGCGGAACCTTTGACGAGTTGAGGAAGGCGTTCGCCCAATTTGTGAACCAAAATCCATGCTACGAAACACGTTTCACCGAGTTGGAAACAAAGCATTCCAAAACAACATTAACCACTAATCAACAAGGTCAAGGCAACAGTGGAACCGCTTCCGGAAGTCGACCAGCGCCCCGGTCAACAACATTGAAAGCGTAAGCATACCTGTTATACTAATATCTCATATCAATTTGCAAGACAACTTACCCAACCTCCGGCTACCGTCTGCGTAATGGACCGAGCACGAAAATGAGGAATTACATACGATGGCAAAGGTGACCCACTGATTTTCGTGGACAGAGTAGAAGAGCTGGCGGAGGGATATGAAGTGGACCTTAATTCACTCCCGCGATCGCTACCAGAACAATAATCGTCACTGGAGCGAATGGAACAGTTTTAAACAAGACAATACAAATTCGGGAGGTCTAGCTATTTTGAACCAAACGGAAGGACGTATTTTGGCCGACGTAAAGATAAATGACTGCAAAGTAACAGCAACTGTAGATACAGGAGCGAAAAGGAGTTCTATGAGTAAGACATGTTCGAGGAGATTAGGTAAGGCGATTTTCAACCAGGTACGAAGCCGAGTGGTATTGGGCGATGGTAGACCCAGCACGATAACGGAAGCAATAGTGGCAGATGTAGAGATTAAGAAAGAGAAGTACAACAGCGAAATACTCGTTCTTCCAGGGCTAATAGAAGAAGTTGTCATCGGCGTGGGCATACTTGTCAGGGCAAACACATCATTAAGTTTCGGCGGTCACACGGTAAAGCTACAAGCAGAATAGGCAATCAAAGACACGGTTATGTGCAGCACAATAACTGAGGCAGACGAGCCCGATGTAAACAATACCGAAGGACTAACTACGGACCAACAAAGCCCATCGGAAAACACTACAAGAGTTAAGGATTTCCTAGACGAATAGATTCTTAGCTTCGAAAGTATGACTGGTACCTCAAATATCGCGGCGCATAAAATAATCATGCGTGATGATCGGCCGATAAAACAAAGATACTTTCCACGGAATCCTAAGATGCAGGAAACCATTAATATGGAGATAAACGAGCTACTGGAGAAGGGATGCATCGAGCCATCGCGCAGCCCTCATAGTGCACCGATCGTACTCATAAACAGGAAGAATGGTAAGTGGATATTATGTGTAGACTATCATCAGCTCAACGCACGCTCAGTCCCCGATGCATACCCACTACCGCGGAGCCAACACATACTAGACCGGCTAAGAAACGCGAAGTACATAAGTAGCCTGGATCTGAAAAACGGCTACTGGCAGATCCCTATGGAGGAAGGAAGTAAACAATATACGGCATTTACTGTACCTGGACGCGGGCTGTTTCAATGGCGCGTGATGCCATTTGGGTTTCATTCAGCACCAGCAACATTTCAACGGGCATTAACTCAAGTAATCGGCCCCGAATTAGAACCGAACGCATTCGCATACCTAGATGGCATCATAATTACAAGATCAACGCCAGAGGAACATATTACACATCTAACGGAAGTTTTTAAACGCCTACGAAAATAAATTTAAGAATCAACGCCGAAAACTGCGAATTTTTCAAGAAGCAACTGAAGTATCTGGGACATGTCGTAAGCGAAAAGGGTATACACACGGACCCAGATAAAGTATGAGCGATTAAGGAATTGCAAGCACCAACAAACGTAAGAGAAGTAAGACGATTTTAGGTATAGCATCTTGGTACCGGCGATTCGTACCAGAGTTTTCAAAAATAGCGCATCCGCCGACAAGCCATGTTAAAGAAGGGTAACAGATGGAAATGGACCAAAACACAAGAAACAGCATTTCAGAATTCACTCACCGAAGCACCAGTACTGGCGTGCCCAGATTTTACAGGAAGATTCACATTAAAAACAGACGCGAGCGATTTTGGACTAGGAGCAGTCATCACACAGGAGCTAGACGACGGAGAGCGGGTAATCGCGTACGCTATCCGCCGCCTCAACAAGGCAGAAATTAATTATTCACCCACTGAGAAAGAGTGTTTAGCCATTGTATGGGCTATACGCAAAATGCGACCATATCTGGAGGGCTACGAATTCACGGTAATCACGGACCCTTATCATTGAAATGGTTGAACGCCATCGAAAGTCCTTCGGGACGTATTGCGAGATGGGCGTTGGAGTTGCAACAATACTCGTTCGATGTACAGTACAGGAAAGATAAGCTAAACGTAGTGCACTGTCACGACAGCCGCAAGACGCAGAACTCAACAGACTGGAACACAAAAACGAAACATTGTGTAAATGGCTTGAAAAAAGGAAGGAGGAAATTAAATGAAACCCGGAGAAGTTTCCAGAGTACATGATTGAAAACGGTGAGTTATATCGGCACATAGCTGTTCAGATCGACGATCAGAACGCGATCCCGTGGAAGCTATGTGTAGCAAAACCACAGCGCGGTAAAGTATTACAGAAAGTGCACGACAGTCCAACCGCCGGACACATGGGTATCGAGCAGCCACAAGGTACTACTGGCCAGGAATGTTTCGCAATATAAAACGGTATGTACAACAATGCCCATCCTGTCAAATTTACAAGCCTAATCAACAGAAAGTAGCGGGGGAAATGTTAACCCAAATTCCAGAAGAACCGTGGGCAACGGTGTGCGCAGATTTCGTTTTCGTTACCACGTTCAAAGCAAGGCAATACCATGGTTCTAGTATTTCTAGATCGTTTCACCAAGTGGTTAGAGATCGTACCATTACGTAAGGCAACAGCGGATAGCCTCATAAAAGCATTTAGAGATCGTATATTATCACGATTCGGAGCTCCGATGGTCATTATTACAGACAACGGCGCCCAGTTCACGAGCAGACAATTCAAGAGACTCCTTCAGGGCTATGGAGTAAAGCACAAATTAACAGCACCCTATACACCACAAGAGAACCCAACGGAGAGGGCAAACCGTAACATCAAACGGATGTTGGCACAATTCAAGGGAAAAGAACAACGCGACTGGGACGAATTATTACCAGATATAATGTTAGCATTAAATTCGATTGTGTGCGAGGCAACAGGGTACAGCCCGGCATTCTTGCTACAAGAGCGAGAGCTACGAATCCCCAACGCCCTATACGAAGAGCGAACATTTATTTTCATTAATATATATGACCATATCTACCATAAAATATTGTCTGTGAACAATATAATGCTAAGATACAACAAAGCAGAATAAATTAGGAAGACAAGAAAAACAAACAAAAATATTGAAATTATTCACGCAAACATATTTACTAAAAAAAATTGATTTCATAACTTTAAGCGACATAAACCAATTAGTGTTATGGGATCTAAGCATCCAATTAATGGATATATAATCCAACAAAGTTAGCTTAATAATAAATACTAGTATCGCCTGTGGTCGAAATTCGCCCATCGTGTATTTTTTTCAACTCAGTCTATGCATCAAGTCTTGGAAATATAGCAGACTGGTCTAACTTACTTAACTTTTTCTGTAAAATTTTGAATTTTATCTAAGACTTTGTACTTTTTGATTGTATTTTCTTAAATTTTCTACAAACTTTTCACATGTAATTATAACGTTTTGGTATGGAGCTCCTTAAACAAAAATATAAAAATAATGTAAAATCAAATGAAATTGACATAGAATTATGGTGAAATTACTTGAAATTAAGTGAAGTGAACAAACAGTTCCATATAAAAACGCCTTAAGTGCACTTAGACTTTTTCCGGGTTTTAATGTGATCATTGTGGAAATATGAAGATTCTAATCTGCGGTTAGAGCACTTACATAATTTGTCCAAAGATGGCGCGCTTTTGTGCAAGAAAGTAAATATCGATATTTGGAGAGATTGTTGGATTTACAAAAAATTTTTTCTATTAATTATAAACAAATAGAGTAATATTTGTTAACAAAAATAGGCATATACACTGCGGCTGATCTATTCGAATCGATTCATATCACTTTTATATGATTTTACGTATGCTAACTATGCGAAACCGCCTGTCAATTGTTTGTATGGAAATTTTGTTAGCGTATTAATATATAGATAGTGGGTAATATACTGCCTATGCAATACGACCGCTATGATGCTGGTTGCCGTTTTGACCTAAAATCAAGAATGTTTTTGGGACCTTTTTTGTTTCGTTTAATATACAACGTGAAACTTTCCGATTTAGTAAAGTTGCATTTAAATAATAATAAACCAATTTGACATAAGAGAATATATAATAAAATAAGAAATAAAATAAATGAGCATAAAAGGCGATATAAAAAATTTAATGTTATATCTTTGTAACTTTTTTTTTTTTGTTCAGTATAAGACGAACTTTATCTAAAATGAGGATTAAATCTGCAAATGCAAAAACATTTTGGGGCAAATTTGCGATTAATTGTTATAAATAAATTAGTTAGTTTCAACAAATTATTTGCGATTTCATATTTTTTTTTGTAAACAAAGAATCTGTTAAATAAAGACTTATGTATTTACGTGTAAGTGAAATTTGCCACAAAAAATGGGCAGGTCAGAAATTAATTCTATTTAAGATTTTTTGGTAAGCTACATTTTATTTTGGAACAATTATTTAGGATTTTGGTAGAGGCTATTATAGGTAAGTGGCAACAATGGGAAACATGGGAAACCATGTTTTAATCTTTCACCGTATAGCGCGTACGCTTATGTAGATTTGTGGCTTAGAGCACTTACATAATTTGTCCAAAGATTGCGCGCTTTTGTGCAAGAAAGTAAATATCCATATTTGGAGAGATTGTTTGATTTACAAAAAACTTTTTTTGTGTCTTAGAGCACTTACATAATTTGTCCAAAGATGGCGCGCTTTTGTGCAAGAAAGTAAATATCCAAATGTGGAGAGATTGCTGGATTTAAAAAAAATGTTTCTTGTGTCTTAGAGCACTTACATAATTTGTCCAAAGATGGCGCGCTTTTGTGCAAGAAAGTAAATTGTTAAAATGTTGTTTAAGATTTTTGGTACGCTATAAATTATTTTGGAACAATTTTTTTGGATTTTGGTAGAGGCTATTATAGGTAAGCGACAACAATGGGAAACCGTATTTGTATGCAGGTAAAACATTTGTGCCTTCGAATTTAGTGGGGATACATGTAATTTGAAATTCACATTAAACACTTATATAATTGTTCCCAAAAACGGCGAGCTTGTGCATAAAGGTTTAGGTCTTTGAAATTTGCATTAGCAAACTTAGATAATTGTTTCCAAAGATGACGCGCTTGTGCACGATAATGAATTACGATATTTGTATGAATTGTTCGAATTTACAAAAAACTTTTCCTCTTAATTATAAAGAAATAGAGTAATACTTGTTAACAAAAATGGGCCTATGCACTGCCGCTGATCAATACGAATGGATTCATATAACCTTTATATGATTTTACGTATGCTAAGTATGCGAAACAGCCTGTCAATTGATTGTATGGAAATTTTGTTAGCGTATTAATATATAGATAGTGGGTAATATACTGCCTATGCAAGACGGCCGCTATGATGCCGGTTGCCGCTCCGACCTAAAATCAAAAAAGTTTTTGGGACGTTTTTTTGTTTCGTAATTAGCATAAAAGGCAATATAAAAAATGTAATGTTATATTTTTGTAACTTTTTCTTTTTTGTTCAGTATAAGACGTCCTTTATCTAAAATGAGGATTAAATCTGCAAATGCAACAACATTTTCGAACAAATTTGCCATTAATTGTTATAAATGTTAGTATCAACAAGAGTTAACTCATTATTTGTGATTTCATGTTTTTTTGAAAACAACTAAAATAAAAAACAAGAATCTGTTAAATAAAGACTTATGTATTTACGTGTAGGTAACATTTGCCAGAAAAAATGGGCAGTCCAAAAATTAATTCTATTTAAGATTTTTGGTACGCTATAAATTATTTTGGAACAATTTTTTAGGATTTTGGTAGAGGCTATTATAGGTAAGTGGCAACAATGGGAAACCATGTTTTAATCTTTCACCGTATAGCGCGTACGCTTATGTAGATTTGTGGCTTAGAGCACTTACATAATTTGTCCAAAGATTGCGCGCTTTTGTGCAAGAAAGTAAATATCAATATTTGGAGAGATTGTTTGATTTACAAAAAACTTTTTTTGTGTCTTAGAGCACTTACATAATTTGTCCAAAGATGGCGCGCTTTTGTGCAAGAAAGTAAATATCCAAATGTGGAGAGATTGTTGGATTTAAAAAAAATGTTTCTTGTGTCTTAGAGCACTTACATAATTTGTCCAAAGATGGCGCGCTTTTGTGCATGAAAGTAAATATCCAAATTTGGAGATATTGTTGGATTTACAAAATTTTATTTAAGATTTTTGGTACGCTATAAATTATTTTGGAACAATTTTTTTGGATTTTGGTAGAGGCTATCATAGGTAAGCGACAACAATGGGAAACCATATTTGTATGCAGGTAAAACATTTGTGCCTTCGAATTTAGCGGGGATACATCTAATTGGAAATTCACATTAAACACTTAGATAATTGTTCCCAAAAACGGCGAGCTTGTGCATAAAGGTTTATGTCTTTGAAATTTGCATTAGCAAACTTAGATAATTGTTCCCAAAAATGGCGCGCTTTTGAACGATTATGAATTACGATATTTTTATGAATTGTTCGAATTTCCAAAAAAAAATTTTTTTTTTAATTATAAACAAATAGAGTAATACTTGTTAACAAAAATAGGCCTATGTACTGCGGCTGATCAATTCGAATCGATTCATATAACTTTTATATGATTTTACGTATGCTAAGTATGCGAAACAGCCTGTCGATTGATTGTATGGAAATTTTGTTAGAGTATTAATATATAGATAGTGGGTAATATACTGCCTATGCAAGACGGTCGCTATGATGCCGGTTGCCGCTCTGACCTAAAATCAAAAAAGTTTTTGGGACGTTTTTTTGTTTCGTAATTAGCATAAAGGCAATATAAAAAATGTAATGTTATATTTTTGTAACTTTTTCTTTTTTGTTCAGTATAAGAAGTACTTTATCTAAAATGAGGATTAAATCTGCAAATGCAACAACATTTTCGAGCAAATTTGCATTAATTGTTATAAATAAATTAGTTAGTTTCAACAAAAAGTAACTCATTATTTGTGATTTCATGTTTTTTTGAAAACAACTAAAATAAAAAACAAAGAATCTGTTAAATAAAGACTTATGTAATTACGTGTAGGTAAAATTTGCCACAAAAAATGGGCCGGTCAAAAATTAATTCTATTTAAGATTTTTGGTACGCTATAAATTATTTTGGAACAATTTTTTAGGATTTTGGTAGAGGCTATTATAGGTAAGCGGCAACAATGGGAAACGATATTTGTATGCAGGTGAAATATTTGTGCCTTCGAATTTAGCGGGGATACATAAAATTTGAAATTCACATTAGAAAACTTAGATAATTGTTCCCAAAGATGGCGCGCTTGTGTACGATAATGAATTACGATATTTGTATGAATTGTTCGAATTTACAAAAAACTTTTTCTATTAATTATAAACAAATAGAGTAATACTTGTTAACAAAAATGGGCCTATGCACTGCGGCTGATCAATACGAATCGATTCATATAACTTTTATATGATTTTACGTATGCTAAGTATGCGAAACAGCCTGTTAATTGATTGTATGGAAATTTTGTAAGCGTATTAATATATAGATAGTGGGTAATATACTGACTATGCACGCTATGATGCCGGTTGCCGTTTTCACGTAAAATCAAAGACGTTTTTGGGACGTTTTTTTGTTTCGTTTAATATAAAAAGTGAAATTTTCCGATTCAGTCAAGTTGCAGTTGAATAAGAATATACCAATTTGAAATAAGAGAATATATAATAAAATAAAATAAGAACTAAAATAAATTAGCATAAAAGGCAATGTAAAAAATTTTATGTTATATTTTGTAACTTTTTTTTCGTTCAGAATAAGACGTACTTTATCTAAAATGAGGATTAAATCTGCAAATACAAAAACATTTTCGGACAAATTTGCCTTTAATTGTTATAAATAAATTAGTTAGTTTTAACTAAAGTTAACTCATTATTTGCGATTTCATGTTTTTTTGAAAACAACTAAAATAAAAACAAAGAATATGTTAAATAAGGACTTATGTATTTACGTGTAAGTTAAATTTGCCACAAAAAATGGGCCGGTCAAAAACTAATTCTATTTAAGATTTTTTGGAGCGCTACAAATTATTTTGGAACAATTTTTTAGGATTTTGGTAGAGGCTATTATAGGTAAGTGGCAACAATGGGAAACCATGTTTTAATCTTTCACCGTGTAGCGCGTACGCTTATGTAGGTTTGTGTCTTAGAGCACTTACATAATTTGTCCAAAGATGGCGCGTTTTTATGCAAGAAAGTAGATATCCATATTTGGAGAGATTGTTGGATTGACAAAAAACTTTTTCAGTTTTATTTTTCTTTGAGCTTAAGGCCTATTTTTATAAATAAAACACTTGATCTTGTGTTTAATTATTTAATTTATTCGATATTTCGACCTTAGTCTAAGGTCATCATCAGGACTGCAAGAAACAATAACAACAACACTAATAAATTTATCAAATGTTAACATTTTTGACATAAGTCATTTTCACATTTAAACAGCATATAAACAACATATAAAAAAATATAGATATATTCAACATAAATCATCAGCACAACCTACGTTTTAAGCAATGCTTTAAAGACTAAAATGCGAAAACAAAATAAATTAAGGAATAGCGACGATTCAAACAAAGAGTGTGCATAAACAAATGAAGTCCCGTAATGGTAAACAAAAATTTTATAAAAACAATAATACATTAAGCGGCGAAAAAACAGCATGTAGAAAAATTGATCACAGCAGTGTAGTGTTGTTGTTGGGAGAGCTCAAGAGTGGCTTTTGTGCTTTATTATTAGGTTGCGGTAGGCGTAGGCACAGTGTTCAGCGTATGCCTTAAAATTCATACGTTTATTATTAGGGGTGTCAACTATGTGTAGCATTTCTAACGTCAAGCGTTATTATAATATTTCTCCTCTTCTAAAATGGTGACGTTCTCAAAATCCGGGTAGTGGCCTGTGTCTTTACAATGTGCTGTTAATGCCGTTTTATTATCAGAAAAATTATTCCTTAATTTTATATTTGATTTGTGAGCGGATATCCTTGTCTTGAGTTTAGATTTTGTAGTACCCACATATACTTTCTCGCATATGTGGGACCCGTCACCAATACAAGGAATCCGATACACTACATCAGATTTTTCCTCTTTAGCTATGGGATCTTTCAGTTTGCTGAATACTTTTTTTAATGGGTTGCTGTAGGTAAAGGTTAGCTGCACCGTTTCCTTGTCATACAGTTTGGAATTTTTGATCCTCTCCGAGAGCCCAGGGACATAAGTAACCGATTTATAAATTTTTGCAGTTTGATTTTCCCTATTACTATCTCTATCACGCCTCGAGTAAAATTCGTATATAAGTTTGTAGATTAATTTCGTGGGGAAATCATTATTTTCTAGGGTATCCTTAATGATATTGATGTTTTTGTTGGGGTACAATGTGTCGCTGATGGAGAGAACACGCCTCACAAAATTTTTGGCAGTGTTAATTTTTATATTTCTAGCATGCTGCGAGTAGAAGTTAATCAATCTTCCAGATGTTGTGGGTTGTTTGTACCAGTCTATTGTTAATCGGTTATCTCTCTTAATTATTAGGGTATCCAAAAAAGGTATTTTTCCGTCCTTTTCTATTTCGATCGTAAACTTAATGGATTTATGATACCCGTTGAGTAGATTTAACAATTTGTCTGTGTCCTCTGTTTTTACTATGGCGAATAAATCGTCCACATATTTAGTTAACAATCTAGGTTTGTTGGCCGATTCCCTTTCAAAACGTGTTAAAAGATCCTCCATCACAATATCGGCTATGACTGGTGATGCTGGAGAACCCATGGGCATTCCTGATCGTTGCTCATATATTTTATCTCTGTATTTAAAGTAACGATTCTCTTTAATACAAAACTTAACTACAGTTAAGAACAGTTCCTTTGTCATGGACGTGTTGTCCTTTATCTTGTACCATTTTGATCCGATGATTGCAAGCGCCAAATATACTGGTATACTAGGGAATAAAGACACAACGTCAAACGACACTAAACTCTCGTCATCATACACATACGTATTGTGTATTTTATTTTTAAATTCAATTGCGTCTTTGATGTTATATTTAGATGATAGGGTTAGTTTACTAAGAATTTCTACAACATATTTACATAAATTGTAGGACGGGGAATTAACGGATGAACAGATAGGCCGGAGTGGAGTTCCTGTTTTGTGAATCTTCGGCAGACCATAAATACGGGGTGGATTAAACGTTTTACAATTGAGACGATACTTTTCTTTCAAGTCAATGACCTTGTTATTATATAATTTATCAACTATTTCGTTGTTTTTTGCTTGAAGTTGATTTGTAGGGTCTCGTTTTATCACTTTGTACGTGGAAATGTCGTTTAATATTGTTTGCATCTTTTTGTTATATTCCGTTTTGTCCATTAATACAGTGACGTTCCCCTTGTCTGCATTGAGAACCAAAAGTTGTTCGTGGTTTTTTAAGAACTGTTTTGTGGAGCGCAATGTTTCTAGCGTAAATCTATCCCTTACAGAAATGTGTGTCTTGTTAATGTGGTTCTGCAAGAGTGTTGTCAAATTATTCCTTTCAATCTCTTGTTTTTCTTTTTCTTTAATTGTTTGTATACAGTCCTCTCCATCTGCTATCAACTTAAATAAAGGAAATTCTTTAACCTCGGGGGGCATCGCGTATTTTGGACCATGGGATAGAAGCCACATAATATTTGTTGGTATTTGTGTGTCTGTCGTGTTACAAATGTAACCTGGCACCACCCTAATGTTCAAACTTTGTTGTTGTTTCTGCTTTAACTGTTCGTACTTGTTAACTTGTGTATTTTTCACGTCGGTCTTTAGCTTATTTATCAAGAGCTCTTCACTTTCAAAGAATGTGGTGGCATCTTGTGTTGTTAGGGAATTTGTTATTTTTGTTTTTAACATATTTACCTCTTTTCCATTTCGCCGTAGAATCTCGTGTTTTATTGTGATGAGAAGATTTAGAAGTTTGAACCTGATTCTCTCTATGTACTTACTCACGGTATTAGCTAGTTTTGTTGGTAGTTTGTGACTATTGATGTTGTTGTTTATAATGTAACTTATAGTTTTGGTTGCATTTCTTATGAAGCTGGGAGTAACGCCGTTTCTCCTACATCTCTCCAGGAATTTTGTTGACTCCGAGAGTCTCGCGAGTTGATGTGTAGTGCGTTGGTATTGTTTGATGCTACGTTTGGTTTTGATGTTGTAACCATTGTTGATGTTTTTGTAAACGTTTGTGGTGCCGTTTACTTCTCGGTGTGCTCGCCGTTTAATCATAATTGAGTTACTTATTGGCCGGTAAAAATATATATCAGTTTTATTTTTCTTTGAGCTTAAGGCCTATTTTTATAAATAAAACACTTGATTTTGTGTTTAATTATTTAATTTATTCGACATTTCGACCTTAGTCTAAGGTCATCATCAGGACTGCAAGAAACAATACAAAAACACTAATAAATTTATCAAATGTTAACATTTTTGACATAAGTCATTTTCACATTTAAACAGCATATAAACAACATATAAAAAAATATAGATATATTCAACATAAATCATCAGCACAACCTACGTTTTAAGCAATGCTTTAAAGACTAAAATGCGAAAACAAAATAAATTAAGGAATAGCGACGATTCAAACAAAGAGTGTGCATAAACAAATGAAGTCCCGTAATTGTAAACAAAAATTTTATAAAAACAATAATACATTAAGCGGCGAAAAAACAGCATGTAGAAAAATTGATCACAGCAGTGTAGTGTTGTTGTTGGGAGAGCTCACGAGTGGCTTTTGTGCTTTAATATTAGGTTGCGGTAGGCGTAGGCACAGTGTTCAGTGTCTGCCTTAAAATTCATACGTTTATTATTAGGGGTATCAACTATGTGTAGCATTTCTAACGTCAAGCGTTTATTATAATTTTTCTCCTCTTCTAAAATGGTGACGTTCTCAAAATCCGGGTAGTGGCCTGTGTCTTTACAATGTGCTGTTAATGCCGTTTTATTATCAGACAAATTATTCCTTAATTTTATATTTGATTTGTGAGCGGATATCCTTGTCTTGAGTTTAGATTTTGTAGTACCAACATATACTTTCTCGCATATGTGGGACCCGTCACCAATACAAGGAATCCGATACACTACGTCAGATTTTTCCTCTTTAGCTATGGGATCTTTCAGTTTGCTGAATACTTTTTTTAATGGGTTGCTGTAGGTAAAGGCTAGCTGCACCGTTTCCTTGTTATACAGTTTGGAATTTTTGATCCTCTCCGAGAGCCCAGGGACATAAGTAACCCATTTATAAATTTTTGCAGTTTGATTTTCCCTATTACTATCTTTATCACGCCTCGAGTAAAATTCGTATATAAGTTTGTAGATTAATTTCGTGGGGAAATCATTATTTTCTAGGGTATCCTTAATGATATTGATGTTTTTGTTGTGGTACAATGTGTCGCTGATGGAGAGAACACGCCTCACAAAATTTTTGGCAGTGTTAATTTTTATATTTCTAGCATGCTGCGAGTAGAAGTTAATCAATCTTCCAGATGTTGTGGGTTTTTTGTACCAGTCTATTGTTAATCGGTTATCTCTCTTAATTATTAGGGTATCCAAAAAAGGTATTTTTCCGTCCTTTTCTATTTCGATCGTAAACTTAATGGATTTATGATACCCGTTGAGTAGATTTAACAATTTGTCTGTGTCCTCTGTTTTTACTATGGCGAATAAATCGTCCACATATTTAGTTAACAATCTAGGTTTGTTGGCCGATTTCATTTCAAAACGTGTTAAAAGATCCTCCATCACAATATCGGCTATGACTGGTGATGCTGGAGAACCCATGGGCATTCCTGATCGTTGCTCATATATTTTATCTCTGTATTTAAAGTAAGGATTCTCTTTAATACAAAACTTAACTACAGTTAAGAACAGTTCCCTTGTCATGGACGTGTTCTCCTTTATCTTGTCCCGTTTTGATCCGATGATTTCAAGCGCCAAAGCTACTGGTATACTAGGGAATAAAGACACAACGTCGAACGACACTAAACTCTCGTCATCATACACATACGTATTGTGTATTTTATTTTTAAATTCAATTGCGTCTTTGATGTTATATTTAGATGATAGTGTTAGTTTATTAAGAATTTCTACAACATATTTACATAAATTGTAGGACGGGGAATTAACGGATGAACAGATAGGCCGGAGTGGAGTTCCTGTTTTGTGAATCTTCGGCAGACCATAAATACGGGGTGGATTAGACGTTTTACAATTGAGACGATACTTTTCTTTCAAGTCAATGACCTTGTTATTATATAATTTATCAACTATTTCGTTGTTTTTTGCTTGAAGTTTATTTGTAGATTCTCGTTTTAGCACTTTGTACGTGGAAATGTCGTTTAATATTGTTTGCATCTTTTTGTTATATTCCGTTTTGTCCATTAATACAGTGACGTTCCCCTTGTCTGCATTGAGAACCAAAAGTTGTTCGTGGTTTTTAAGAACTGTTTTGTGGAGCGCAATGTTTCTAGCGTAAATCTATCCCTTACAGAAATGTGTGTCTTGTTAATGTGGTTCTGCAAGAGTGTTGTCAAATTATTCCTTTCAATCTCTTGTTTTTCTTTTTCTTTAATTGTTTGTATACAGTTCTCGCCATCTGCTATCAACTTAAATAAAGGAAATTCTTTAACCTCGGGGGGCATCGCGTATTTTGGACCATGGGATAGAAGCCACGTAATATTTGTTGGTATTTGTGGGTCTGTCGTGTTACAAATGTAACCTGGCACCACCCTAAAGTTCAAACTTTGTTGTTGTTTCTGCTTTAACTGTTCGTACTTGTTAACTTGTGTATTTTTCACGTCGGTCTTTAGCTTATTTATCAAGAGCTCTTCACTTTCAAAGAATGCGGTGGCATCATGCGTTGTTAGGGAATTTGTTATTTTTGTTTTTAACATATTTACCTCTTTTCCATTTCGCCGTAGAATCTCGTGTTTTATTGTGATGAGAAGATTTAGAAGTTTGAACCTGATTCTCTCTATGTACTTACTCACGGTATTAGCTAGTTTTGTTGGTAGTTTGTGACTATTGATGTTGTTGTTTATAATGTAACTTATAGTTTTGGTTGCATTTGTTATGAAGCCGGGAGTAACGCCGGTTCTCCTACATCTCTCCAGGAATTTTGTTGACTCCGAGAGTCTCGCGAGTTGATGTGTAGTGCGTTGGTATTGTTTGATGCTACGTTTGGTTTTGATGTTGTAACCATTGTTGATGTTTTTGTAAACGTTTGTGGTGCCGTTTACTTCTCGGTGTGCTCGCCGTTTAATCATAATTGAGTTACTTATTGGCCGGTAAAAATATATATCAGTTTTATTATTCTTTGAGCTTAAGGCCTATTTTTATAAATAAAACACTTGATTTTGTGTTTAATTATTTAATTTATTCGATATTTCGACCTTAGTCTAAGGTCATCATCAGGACTGCAAGAAACAATACAAAAACACTTATAAATTTATCAAATGTTAAAATTTTTGACATAAGTCATTTTCACATTTAAACAGCATATAAACAACATATAAAAAAATATAGATATATTCAACATAAATCATCAGCACAACCTACGTTTTAAGCAATGCTTTAAAGACTAATATGCGAAAACAAAATAAATTAAGGAATAGCGACGATTCAAACAAAGAGTGTGCATAAACAAATGAAGTCCCGTAATTGTAAACAAAAATTTTATAAAAACAATAATACATTAAGCGGCGAAAAAACAGCATGTAGAAAAATTGATCACAGCAGTGTAGTGTTGTTGTTGGGAGAGCTCACGAGTGGCTTTTGTGCTTTATTATTAGGTTGCGGTAGGCGTAGGCACAGTGTTCAGTATCTGCCTTAAAATTCATACGTTTATTATTAGGAGTGTCAACTATGTGTAGCATTTCTAACGCCAAGCGTTTATTATAATTTTTCTCCTCTTCTAAAACCCTATCATCTAAATATAACATCAAAGACGCAATTGAATTTAAAAATAAAATACACAATACGTATGTGTATGATGACGAGAGTTTAGTGTCGTTCGACGTTGTGTCTTTATTCCCTACTATACCAGTAGATTTGGCGCTTGAAATCATCGGATCAAAATGGGACAAGATAAAGAAGAACACGTCCATGACAAAGGAACTGTTCTTAACTGTAGTTAAGTTTTGTATTAAAGCGAATCGTTACTTTAAATACAGAGATAAAATATATGAGCAACGATCAGGAATGCCCATGGGTTCTCCAGCATCACCAGTCATAGCCGATATTGTGATGGAGGATCTTTTAACACGTTTTGAAATGGAATCGGCCAACAAACCTAGATTGTTAACTAAATATGTGGACGATTTATTCGCCATAGTAAAAACAGAGGACACAGACAAATTGTTAAATCTACTCAACGGGTATCATAAATCCATTAAGTTTACGATCGAAATAGAAAAGGACGGAAAAATACCTTTTTTGGATACCCTAATAATTAAGAGAGATAACCGATTAACAATAGACTGGTACAAAAAACCCACAACATCTGGAAGATTGATTAACTTCTACTCGCAGCATGCTAGAAATATAAAAATTAACACTGCCAAAAATTTTGTGAGGCGTGTTCTCTCCTTCAGCGACACATTGTACCACAACAAAAACATCAATATCATTAAGGATACCCTAGAAAATAATGATTTCCCCACGAAATTAATCTACAAACTTATATACGAATTTTACTCGAGGCGTGATAAAGATAGTAATAGGGAAAATCAAACTGCAAAAATTTATAAATCGGTTACTTATGTCCCTGGGCTCTCGGAGAGGATCAAAAATTCCAAACTGTATGACAAGGAAACGGTGCAGCTAGCCTTTACCTACAGCAACCCATTAAAAATAAGTATTCAGCAAACTGAAAGATCCCATAGCTAAAGAGGAAAAATCTGACGTAGTGTATCGGATTCCTTGTATTGGTGACGGGTCCCACATATGCGAGAAAGTATATGTGGGTACTACAAAATCTAAACTCAAGACAAGGATATCCGCTCACAAATCAAATATAAAATTAAGGAATAATTTTTCTGATAATAAAACGGCATTAACAGCACATTGTAAAGACACAGGCCACTACCCGGATTTTGAGAACGTCACCATTTTAGAAGAGGAGAAAAATTATAATAAACGCTTCACGTTAGAAGTGCTACACATAGTTGACACCCCTAATAATAAACGTATGAATTTTAAGGCAGACACTGAACACTGTGCCTACGCCTACCGCAACCTAATAATAAAGCACAAAAGCCACTCTTAAGCTCTCCCAACAACAACACTACACTGCTGTGATCAATTTTTCTACATGCTGTTTTTTCGCCGCTTAATGTATTATTGTTTTTATAAAATTTTTGTTTACAATTACGGGACTTCATTTGTTTATGCACACTCTTTGTTTGAATCGTCGCTATTCCTTAATTTATTTTGTTTTCGCATTTTAGTCTTTAAAGCATTGCTTAAAACGTAGGTTGTGCTGATGATTTATGTTGAATATATCTATATTTTTTTATATGTTGTTTATATGCTGTTTAAATGTGAAATGACTTATGTCAAAAATGTTAACATTTGATAAATTTATTAGTGTTTTTGTATTGTTTCTTGCAGTCCTGATGATGACCTTAGACTAAGGTCGAAATATCTAATAAATTAAATAATTAAACACAAAATCAAGTGTTTTATTTATAAAAATAGGCCTTAAGCTCAAAGAAAAATAAAACTGATATATATTTTTACCGGCCAATAAGTAACTCAATTATGATTAAACGGCGAGCACACCGAGAAGTAAACGGCACCACAAACCTTTACAAAAACATCAACAATGGTTACAACATCAAAACCAAACGTAGCATCAAACAATACCAACGCACTACACATCAACTCGCGAGACTCTCGGAGTCAACAAAATTCCTGGAGAGATGTAGGAGAAAAGGCGTTACTCCCAGCTTCATAACAAATGCAACCAAAACTATAAGTTACATTATAAACAACAACATCAATAGTCACAAACTACCAACAAAACTAGCTAATACCGTGAGTAAGTACATAGAGAGAATCAGGTTCAAACTTCTAAATCTTCTCATCACAATAAAGCACGAGATTCTACGGCGAAATGGAAAAGAGGTAAATATGTTAAAAACAAAAATAACAAATTTCCTAACAACACATGATGCCACCACATTCTTTGAAAGTGAAGAGCTCTTGATAAATAAGCTAAAGACCGACGTGAAAAATACACAAGTTAACAAGTACGAACAGTTAAAGCAGAAACAACAACAAAGTTTGAACATTAGGGTGGTGCCAGGTTACATTTGTAACACGACAGACACACAAATACCAACAAATATTATGTGGCTTCTATCCCATAGTCCAAAATACGCGATGCCCCCCGAGGTTAAAGATTTTCCTTTATTTAAGTTGATAGCAGATGGCGAGAACTGTATACAAACAATTAAAGAAAAAGAAAAACAAGAGATTGAAAGGAATAATTTGACAACACTCTTGCAGAACCACATTAACAAGACACACATTTCTGTAAAGGATAGATTTACGCCAGAAACATTGCGCTCCACAAAACAGTTCTTAAAAAACCACGAACAACTTTTGGTTCTCAATGCAGACAAGGGGAACGTCACTGTATTAATGAAAAAAACGGAATATAACAAAAAGATGAAAACAATATTAAACGACATTTCCACGTACAAAGTGCTAAAACGAGACCCTACAAATCAACTTCAAGCAAAAAACAACGAAATAGTTGATAAATTATATAATAACAAGGTCATTGACTTGAAAGAAAAGTATCGTCTCAATTGTAAAACGTCTAATCCACCCCGTATTTATGGTCTGCCGAAGATTCACAAAACAGGAACTCCACTCCGGCCTATCTGTTCATCCGTTAATTCCCCGTCCTACAATTTATGTAAATATGTTGTAGAAATTCTTAATAAACTAACCCTATCATCTAAATATAACATCAAAGACGCAATTGAATTTAAAAATAAAATACACAATACGTATGTGTATGATGACGAGAGTTTAGTGTCGTTCGACGTTGTGTCTTTATTCCCTAGTATACCAGTAGATTTGGCGATTGAAATCATCGGATCAAATTGGGACAAGATAAAGGAGAACACGTCCATGACAAAGGAACTGTTCTTAACTGTAGTTAAGTTTTGTATTAAAGAGAATCGTTACTTTAAATACAGAGATAAAATATATGAGCAACGATCAGGAATGCCCATGGGTTCTCCAGCATCACCAGTCATAGCCGATATTGTGATGGAGGATCTTTTAACATGTTTTGAAATGGAATCGGCCAACAAACCTAGATTGTTAACTAAATATGTAGACGATTTATTCGCCATAGTAAAAACAGAGGACACAGACAAATTGTTAAATCTACTCAACGGGTATCATAAATCCATTAAGTTTACGATCGAAATAGAAAAGGACGGAAAAATACCTTTTTTGGATACCCTAATAATTAAGAGAGATAACCGATTAACAATAGACTGGTACAAAAAACCCACAACATCTGGAAGATTGATGAACTTCTACTCGCAGCATGCTAGAAATATAAAAATTAACACTGCCAAAAATTTTGTGAGGCGTGTTCTCTCCATCAGCGACACATTGTACCACAACAAAAGCATCAATATCATTAAGGATACCCTAGAAAATAATGATTTCCCCACGAAATTAATCTACAAACTTATATACGAATTTTACTCGAGGCGTGATAAAGATAGTAATAGGGAAAATCAAACTGCAAAAATTTATAAATCGGTTACTTATATCCCTGGGCTCTCGGAGAGAATCAAAAATTCCAAACTGTATGACAAGGAAACGGTGCAGCTAGCCTTTACCTACAGCAACCCATTAAAAAAAGTATTCAGCAAACTGAAAGACCCCATAGCTAAAGAGGAAAAATCTGACGTAGTGTATCGGATTCCTTGTATTGGTGACGGGTCCCACATATGCGAGAAAGTATATGTGGGTACTACAAAATCTAAACTCAAGACAAGGATATCCGCTCACAAATCAAATATAAAATTAAGGAATAATTTTTCTGATAATAAAACGGCATTAACAGCACATTGTAAAGACACAGGCCACTACCCGGATTTTGAGAACGTCACCATTTTAGAAGAGGAGAAAAATTATAATAAACGCTTGACGTTAGAAATGCTACACATAGTTGACACCCCTAATAATAAACGTATGAATTTTAAGGCAGACACTGAACACTGTGCCTACGCCTACCGCAACCTAATAATAAAGCACAAAAGCCACTCTTGAGCTCTCCCAACAACAACACTACACTGCTGTGATCAATTTTTCTACATGCTGTTTTTTCGCCGCTTAATGTATTATTGTTTTTATAAGATTTTTGTTTACAATTACGGGACTTCACACACGGGATGCACACTCTTTGTTTGAATCGTCGCTATTCCTTAATTTATTTTGTTTTCGCATTTTAGTCTTTAAAGCATTGCTCAAAACGTAGGTTGTGCTGATGATTTATGTTGAATATATCTATATGTTGTTTATATGCTGTTTAAATGTGAAAATGACTTATGTCAAAAATGTTAACATTTGATAAATTTATTAATGTTTTTGTATTGTTTCTTGCAGTCCTGATGATGACCTTAGACTAAGGACGAAATATCGAATAAATTAAATAATTAAACACAAAATCAAGTGTTTTATTTATAAAAATAGGCCTTAAGATCAAAGAAAAATAAAACTGATATATATTTTTACCGGCCAATAAGTAACTCAATTATGAAAAAACTTTTTCTATTAATTATAAACAAATAGAGTAATATTTGTTAACAAAAATAGGCCCATGCACTGCGGCTGATCAATACGAATCGATTCATATAACTTTTATATGATTTTACGTATGCTAAGTATGCGAAACAGCCTGTCAGTTGATTGTATGGAAATTTGGTTAGCGTATTAATATATAGATAGTGGGTAATATACTGCCTATGCAAGACGGCCGCTATGATGCCGGTTGCCGCTTTGACCTAACATCAAACACGTTTTTGGAACTTTTTTTTCGTAATTAGCATATAAGGAAATATAAAAAATGTAATGTTATATTTTTATCTAAAATAAGGATTAAATCTGAAAATGCAAAAACATTTTCGGGCAAATTTGCCATTAATTGTTAGTTAGTTTCAACAAAAGTTAACTCATTATTTGTGATTTCATGGTTTTTTGAAACAACTAAAATAAAAAACAAGTCTTTTAAACATGCAAAAAATTTAATTTGCGTCTAAATCCCGAAAAATGCAACTTCATGCGTTCAGAAGTCACTTTCCTAAGACACAAATGCTCATCAAAAGGCCTACTTCACGACGATTCCAAAATAATTGCAATAAAGAAATATCCGAAACATTGTGATAAAGATGCAGTATGACGATTCGTGGCATTCGCCAATTACTATCGAAGGTTTATACCAAATTTTGCTTCAATAGCAGCACCTTTAAATAAACTTAGCAGGAAAATAGTAGAATTAAAATGGGATGAGTCATGTGATATAGCATTTTAAAGACTTCGAAAATCTTTAATTTCTCCATAAATTATCCAATACCCAGACTTCAAAAAGGAATTTATAATTACAGTCGACGCTTCAAAAATTGGTTGCGGTGCCATTTTAAGTCACAATAAAGATAGCATTGACTTACCAATTTGTTTCGCGTCCAAATCATTTAATAATTCAGAACAAAAGAAATCAATCATTGAATTAGAACCCCTGGCTAAATTTTTTGCAATAAAACAATTCAGACCGTACGTACATATATGGCACTCACTTTACCGTTAAGTACGATCATCGCCCTTTAGTTTACTTGTTTAATATGAAAGATCCCTCTTCAAAACTTTCACGTATTAGGCTTGAACTCTCAGAATATAACTTCACTATTGAATACATAAAAGGCAAAACGAACGTAGGCGCAGATGCACTCTCTCGCATCACAATAGAAGAAATTAAAAATTCAGGGGAAAATCAATTTTAGCGGTACAGACTAAATCACAGGCAAAATAAGAACAATTAACGCAACAACAAATAGGCAAAGAAGAAAAAGAAAATACCCGAAATAAAATCCCAAATAAATAACGATAAAAGTGGAAAAATTACAAATTTTGAAATAAATGCGAATTTAAAACACAAAAAAATTTAGTTAATTAATGTTGCGTGTGCTAAAAATGTATTATAATACATTAAGATGAATTACTTTTGAAGCTCCAAAAAGAAGCTGGCAAGCGCAATATTAATATAATTGAACTGCAAAAAAATGATAATCTTTTTAAATATTTATTTTTAAAAATTTAGAAATCATCCTAACCGAACCCGTAGAAACTGTGACAGATGAAGACAAAAAACAAAAACTGAATACAATTTACCATACAGACCCAATTTTAGGAGGACATTTCGGTAGCAAAAAAAGTTTATGCAAAACTCAGAACCAAATATTATTGGAAAGGTATGACGCGCTATATAGCGAAATTTGTTTAAAAATGTAAAACTATCTTTTAAACAAGGTAAAGCCAAAAACAAAAGAAGATTTAGTCCTAACCGAAACACCCTGTATGCCATTCGACATTGTTGTTATTGACACTATAGGGCCTCTACCACAATCCGATAATGGTAACAAGTTCGCTGTAACCATTATATGCGATCTCAGCAAATACTTAGTAACGATTGCGATACCTGATAAAAGTGCGAAAAAGGTTGCATCAGCTATTTTTGAAAATTTTATACTAATATATGGCATTATGAAACCAATTAAAACTGATTTAGGTACCGAATACAAAAATGAAATTTTGCAGAGTTAACAAAATTTTAAAAATCGAACATAAATTTTCCACAGCGTGCCATCATGAAACTCTTGGCACAGTAGAGCGAAACCACAGAGTTTTCAATGAATATTTAAGACCTTTTCTAAATCCAAATTTTTCCGACAGGGATGTTTACTTGAAATATTTACTTTTCTTCATAACACAACAACAAACACAGTATTCGATAATAAATTCTCACCATATGAATTAATCTTTGGCAAAGCACCCAATTTACCAAATGAACTTCAAACCGATGAAACGGGTCTATTTCATCGGTTTACAACATAGAAAACTATTTGAAAGAAGTTAAATTTCGATTTCAAAAGACTCACGAATTAGTAAAAAAAAGGCGTTTCAGAACACAAATTAAAAAATCAAACCGGATATAATAAAAATTCACAACCAATATCTGTCAAGGTGTTTGACAAGGTATTGCTTGGAAAAGAACCCCGCGACAAGCATAGTAATATCTATATTGGTCCTTATACCGTAATAGGTATTGACGGTGTTAACGTCCCGTTGATTGATGACGAAACGAGAAAGGAAAAAATTGTACATAAAAATAGAATAAGAAAAATTAATTAAATAAAACATTTAAATTCAAAGTTAATTTCTATTGTTAAATTAGAAATAAACGATTTTTTTTTCTTCAAATTTGAAAAAAAAGAAAATCAAATCAAATAAATTTACACAACCATTAAAACTTAAGAACTTAATTCATACATTAGAATTAAAAAAAATTTTAAATTTAATTATAAAAAAAATTTAAGTCCTTTGGAGAATTAGACTTCAGAATTTAATTCTTAAATTAGATTTAAACATATATGTAGATTTAAATTTTAAGAGACTGTTAAACTTTGTTTAAGATAAATTACATCACTTTTGGCCCAGAAGAATTTGGCCAATTCTTCTTTTCCAAAGGGGGATGATGTAAGGTAACTCTTATGTTTAAGTGTTGCTGGAACATAAATGTCAAACAATGCTTATTGAACACACCTAACATTCAAAATGATGGTTGCCTCACGAAATGTCAAAATGAATGAGGGCACAGTTTTACGCGCATTCAACGAGAAAGGACATATTCTTTTATAATTCAATTTGTATCGGTATTAATACTTTTAATTTATTAAATATAAACAATTATATATACAAAATATATTCAGTGTTAATTTGTTAAATTAATCGAATTCGTATACGATCATCGTTGGTTCTCGGGAAAGACAATAGTCAGTGAGTGTAAGCTAGTGCATGCAATTGCACAGCAGGTAGGCCGTATTGTAGCCAGTACATGGCAAAAATCCATGTCCACCACAATGGACATATGACCACGATGGTCATCTTACAATACAGAAATTTCTCTACATTCTAAAGTGGTTGAATGGATTGGTACAAACGAATGGTACGATCGAGTACCAGTTATCGTAGTGGCTTGCTTAAAACGATTCATTAAGACGCCCTCTTCAGCTGTATGCTCTTCAACTGAGCAAAAATCAAATGCTATATTATCAAAATATATGCGTGCCCATTCATATAGCATGCGACGAGTTGTTATCTGGTCATAATATGGGCGTTGTAAACTGGCTCGTGATGCTAAATGTTTCACCATTCCTCCCACGCCATCACATGTCCTTTGCCATGTGACGTTGCGAAAAAAGCCACTCGCTCATAACGCCGAAGTCAGTCCTGTGATAAAGTAAGTTCATAAAATTGTTCTTGTTTTTGTACTGCGCCGCACACCCATCGGAAAAAATACAAGCTTTTTGACATTTTCGCAGCTGAATTGTTGCTTTAAGTATGCGATAATTTTTTTGTTGAAAAGATGCACTGCAGCTGTGTCGTGTTGGTGCACTCTGATATGATGGCATAACATTCATTCATAATTTCATCTCCAAGCTTATAGTAGATAACGTAAGGTTGCAAAGTTGCCTGATCATATTACCAGTGGTATGACTGAACCGCATCCTGAAATACAAAACTATAATTCTCCGCGAACTCTAACGTGACAAGGAACTCGCCACTCTTCAAATTTTCCTTTGTCTTCGAAAAGAACTCGCTCTGTGTTTTGGCAACGAAACCATGCTTTATATATGGACGCATACCCTTTTTTAAGGTCATCTAAAATGTCGTGATCGATTGTTCTTTTTCAATTAGTTCACATCTGAACAAAGGAAAATTTTTATATGCACATTTGATTTCACAGCTCTGAGAGGTTATAAATGTTGCCTACCTGTCCGTGCAAGTCCATTGTTTGTACCGTATATTTGTGTTTTCAAGTTCATATTCTAGCCTGTTTAAAATATAATCGTCTAGTCCTGAACAACGTCTGCAGATTTGCAGGTTACATAGTTCACTTTCTGTATAGCAAACTATCTTCTTCACCATATCACTGAGAAAAAACCTTTCACCGCATCCTGCAACTTTAATTGCGTCGTTTAAACCTTGAATTTTAGGTTTCATGTTCAGGTGGATTTTGCACACGCATACATTATGGCTCCCACTACATCCCACAACAATGCAATAGTGGGGCCGCAGCTTAGTGAAAGACGAGAAACTTTTAACTTGTGTTTTTCGTTCGAAATTTAGTGTGTAGCTCTGTTATATCATCCAAAAAAAGTCGTTTTGTACCCGTTGCTTCAATCTATTTTGTTTTATGGTAATGCAGTCTTTTTTACCAGGCATTATCATGCTACACTCGTCCAACAAATAAAACTCCGTTACTTTTCCCACCCACTCCTGGGTAAAAAAGGACCCTGTTTTGCCTTTGGATTGGAGCAAAATTCAACTGAGTTTCGTGATTTTAAAGCAGTCTCTGCCATGCACCGCGTTACTCCCAGCTTACTACTTAATTGTGCTGCTGACCACTCAACCGGAGCACATGTAAGTAGACGCATTTTTTCTTGCCTATTAGTAAGCTTAGACAGAGCGAGTTTCATTTCAGCGGTTACTTTTGCGTCTGAAAGAGTATCTTCTAGTCCTGACTCCTTGCTTTCCATACGAGATACGAAGAAGTATTCCTCTAGTATAAGACAATTATACATGTATGTAAATAGGTGTGTATAATGACAATGAACTGTTTGATAGTATATATATATATCATACCTTCTGAGTCATCACTATATAAGTTAGGTAAGTCTTCGGATTCGCTCATTTCGCCTGTTTTGGGAGTTCCCCCAATTATCACTCACTAATCTTAATCCATGCCGAACATGGTTGTGCTTTTTTTTTTAACAAAGGATTACAACAGCAATTTGGTGCCGGCATGATTACGGAAATTTCCAATTATAATATATTTAGTGTTAATAAAAATAGCTTGTTGATTTACTGAAAATTATGTGTTTACTTCCTGTTTCCAAAGAAATATAAATCAAAGCCAATTATAGAATAAAAGTACTTTAAAAGATGGAAATATGTATTATAGTGACGTTGGGATTGGAGCAATTATTTGCTTTTATGGCTCAACGTAAAGAGTCACCATCTTTTTTCCGCCGAAATTCAGTTTGCAAGGTTCCAGTGAACCTATTGTGTTTTTTTCCAATTTTTCCTAGGCCGAAAACATTGATAAAAACCAATTATCCTTAAAAAGGATACACCAAAAAATTTAAAAAATTGCTTTTATTAAAATTTTCCAATAGTATATCAAACTATAAACAATTGCTTTTCATATGCCATCAATTGCATTCAATTTGGCTAAACCGCTGAATTGTAACGATTTTTTAAAAAACGAAGTTTTAGTAATTATTACAAACTTATTTTGCGACTAACTTTTGCAAAAATTAAAATTGTGCATATATATTTTCGGGACTAATTTATTTCACGTAGGCCTAACGAAAGAGATGCAAGTCATCAAAATATATGACATAAAAATATTTTATCCTGATTTGAAAAATTCTGCCTCATGGCCAAATTACCGCTTTCACTTGCACTATTGACAGTGTTGCTATGATTATTATTATACATATTGGTTTTTCAACATCAGTTTGCAGAGTCATATTATTTTTGTATGTATAGTAAGATCAGACGTAGCGGAATATAGCCAGCATATCAGGAGTATCACCTGAATCCTAAAAAGCATTGTGATTCATTTCGCCACCTCCGATTTCATCCATATCCGGATTCATATCATACTCGTCATTATAAATAGCTTGTAGATACCACATAGGTTTAGCCTTACCCTCAGGATTTTGCCGTTCATCGCGTTGGCTATTTTCATCGGGTATATATTGATATTCGGGCGAACAATCAAATGGACTCATAATTGCACACTTGATGTGCATTCGCACACATATGTGGCATATGTGAAATATATAATTGTGTACCAGTGGCTTGTTATGCAGCTGGAGCTGGATGATGCATTGGATTTTGTGTTGCAAAGTAGGCGACATATGTTGCTGTTGATTTGGCGCGTCCACGTTGTAAATAAGGTCGCCGATGATTTGGTCGGTGACAATGTCAGATTTCGCGAGGCGAAAAAACTGGAGAGAAAAGGGAGAGAGCTATTTATTTTATTACAAAGCTCATTGAACACGACAGTTTTTGTTGTTGTTGTAGCAATAAGGCCACTCGCCGAAGGTCTTGGGGAGTGTTATCGATGTTGATGGTCCTTTGTCGGATGCATAACCGGTACGTTACGGTAACAAGCCCGACCATCTCGGCGATTTCGTATGACCACATGAAACCTTCTATGCCATACCGCTCTCCCACCCCTACATCCATCAGGAGTTCGTGGTCGCCAGAGAATCGGCTATAAATGAAACAGGATTCGCCACGGGTAGGTGAGGTTGACAATTGGGTTTTTGAAGCTATAGATTTCGCAGGCAACCCCAACGATAGTGGCTCCTTCTGGTGGTGTAAGTAGCGTTGATATGTAGAAGTTAAACAAAAGTGGGGATAGGACACCACCCTGTGGCACCCCTTGTTTAATTCTTCTTGGTTTGGATGTTACATTCCTGAATTGCACCGATGCTTGCCGACCAGACAGATAGTTTGCGGTCCACCTTTTGAGACTTTGGGGAAGGGAGGACCCTTCCAGGTGTTGTAACGTGCCTTGGTTGACCGTATCGAAAGCTTTTGATAGGTTTTGCGCAACGATTACTGTCCTGTGGTGGGGTTTTTAATTTAATCCGCAATTTATTTGTGTGTTAATGGCATTTAGAGCGGTGGTAGTACTGTGTAGTTTTCGAAAGTCATTTTGATGATTGGCAAGATGCAAGTTTGCAGTGAAGCCGGGAAGCAGAATGGCTTCAGGTGTCTTGGCAACTGGCGATAGGAGAGATAACGGAAGACAAGATGGTTTCCCAGGCTTTAATAGCGGAACCAGCCTGGTCATTTTACATTTTTCGGGGATGACTAAGGTGGACAGGGACAGACTGAATACATGCGCTAGATAAGTAAATCCCTCTTTGCCAATTATTTTAAGCATCGGCATGGCTATGCCGTCTGGACCTGTTGCTTCAATTGGTATAGCATGAGCGATGGCATCTTCAACCTCCGTGGTGGTGATGGGAATTGGGGACGTGCTGTATTTATGCTTTTGTGCGCGTCTGTTGGCCCGTCGTCTGGCTTTGTCAACCGTAGAATGCATTACATGTTGTCGGCAGAAAGTGCTCTCGCATTTTTTCGCATCCGACAGCACTTTATCGCCGAAAGCGAAGGCAATTTTGTAATTGTGCTTAGTCGGGTTCGATAGGTCCTTTACGGTTGACCATAGCCTACCTACATCGGCAGAGAGGTTACAATTCATTAACCTCCCACTTCGCCCGCGTGTGCTCATTCACTAGCAATCTGATGACCCTTTATTTAGAGGTCGGCGGGGTTGTGCTATCTAAGAAGGTCAAGTTCTCTCGCTAGAGTTGGAGACCTCTGCTGAAAATTGTGCCCGAATTTCTGGTATTCTTCTGGCGGGAATAAAAGGAGCCGAAGCGGATTCAATGAACTTGCGGAAAGCACGCTCCCCTTGACGGGCATCAGTCGGGATAGGGAGGGCAGCAAAACGATTTTCAATATAAATTTTGTAATCATCCCACTTTCCTTTCTTAAAATTGACGAAAGTGCGTTCTTCAGTGTTGATGAAGTCGGCAGATCGCTCGAGCGAAAGGAGTTTGGTTAGGTGGTCGGATGCCAATGTTACCATCGACTGCCAGTTGGCGCAGTTTACTAGTCCGGCACTTCCGATTGATATATCTGGCGAAATGTGACAACTTCCTACCATACGAGTGGGGACGTCTCCGTTTATCGTGCAGAGCGTCGTTTCTTCTATTTGGTCCGCCAATATCTCGCCCCTGCTGTCCACCTGTAGGTTAGAATACTATAGAACGTGGTGGACGTTGAAATCGCCCAAGACAATGCGATTATCACCAGTGAGTGGTGCTCTCATATCGGGGCGGTATCCTCTAGGGCAACAGGTGACAGGGGGGATGTAGATGTTGATGATTTCTAAGTTTATATCGCCTGAACGGACAGATATGCTTTGACGTTCCAGGAAGCTGTCCCTACGGCCGATGTCGGGATCAAATAGATTATTTTACACTGCGTGGTCGGTGATAAATGCGAGACCGCCTCCATTTCCACTCTCGCGATCTTTTCAGTGGACGTTATACCCAGAGCAGGTCTGCAGCGCATATCTTGCTGTGAGTTTGGTCTTTTGGATCGCTGCAATGCGGATGTTATGCCGCTTCATGAAATCGACTATCTCCGTGATCTTCCCAGTTAATCCATCGCAGTTTAACTGCAGTATTCTGAAGTGCAAGGGGGAGACGTCGTCACTCTTGGGGTAAGTGACGGTTGACTATGCCTGAGTTGAGGGAGGCCAAGACGCAAATGATGTTGTGCCCTGGGGCTGGACGTCCCTGGGTAAGCGTCTGGCGGTTGCCCTCGCTGTGACCAGAACATCTAAGAAAGTGGCATCGTCCAAGGCAGGAGCCGCATTGGGCAGATGTCGCAAACATATAAGTACATATATTCTGTGCTGGCAAACAGTGAAAAAGATGGTAGGGACTAAGAGTCTGTTTCCCTGACCTACTCGTATACTAGTGCCGGAAAGAGGGGGAGAAGAAGACGGGGACAAGGTCTGATGTTTGGCATTGCTACATGCTCTACTACGGAGTTTGTAGTTATGAGTAAGAGCGGCCGTATGTTTTGGTGGCGCCATGGGGCGCGAGCAGCAGCAGGTACTTGTTGTGGATTGCTGAGCAGCGTGGCTGCTAGAGGGTAGTGGGGGCGTAGACTACGGGGCGCCCTTGGGCGTGAACAGCAAGGAGCCAAAAAATATTGATAAAAGTTACGAGCACGTTGGATTTGGGGGTCAAGCCCAGAACATCCTGTCCGGTGCAACCATCTCTTACACGTGATACGCTAACAAGAATGTGACCGACCTAAAAAGATTCCGACAAAAGCAGCAAAATCATATCTCTGGACCGGGATCAAGTACAGGCCCCGAATTGGTTTCGATACCTTCTCGGAAGAGAAAATAGCGCAGTCCCACTGCAAGGATCTGCTGGGAGTTACACTAAAATGACAGCCCTGGTCGGGAAAAATCCCGAGTCACTCCGCTACAATTAATAACTGACAACCCCTTTATTAATAGGTGCAAAACGATTGCAGCAACCTCTTACTTGTTCGGCGCACAACCACAGCTACCTATCCTTTAACAACAACTTGAGGAAATCCAAACGCTCCTGTATTTGCATATTATGCGGATAGCGTGTGTTCCGCTCAATATTCGGCATATCAGATATCATGTTGCGAATTTTATCCATATATGAAGTTAAACTGTTCGTAACAATTATGATGAAAGTATAATCATTTTGCAAACGTTCAATTTCAATTGTTGGCGATTAAGTGTTTGTTGAGTGCGCGCGGCATGGCTTGGCGATTAAACATACTATAAATAAATTAAACTCAACGATGTGCCTTGGTTAAATCATCAAAGAATAATTGTCTTTATTTAGGAATTGTTTTGGCTTTTATACAAAATATTCTTAACCTACTTATACCTGTTTATATGAATTCTTACAAGCCAAAGTGTACATATTTTCAGTACGTTAGAATGACCTTATTAAATACTTGAGTACATATGTGTGCATCTCTTTTACAGATTAACAATGTTCCAAATAGTGGAAATAAAATGCTGGATTTAGTATTTGTGGATGGCTCGGTGGGTACTGCCCTTACGCAAATACCACCTTTATCCCTTCCAGAAGACCCTCTTCACCCTACGCTAGAGATATCACTTGATATCAGCCTACCCCGTAGGATTCAAGTACAGTCTCGTCCCCGATCTAGATGCTTCTACAAAGCGAATTTCATTATGCTCAATGATCTGTTGGCTTCCCATGATTGGTCGGATCTCTATGCTTGCACTGATGTCGATTCGGCTATCTCTATATTTTACAGTACGCTTGATAGCTTCTTTGATACCTGCATTCCTACTCGCTATACCCTATGTTCGAATAAGCCCCCTTGGTTTTCAAGGCAACTTATCAGACTTAATAACATCAAATCTAGGCTTTATAAGAGGTTCAAGAAATCTGGAGCATCTGCTGACCTCTCTAGATATCTAATAGCTCGTTCTAAATTTCACCGTCTTAATCAGCTTTGTTATAAAAATTACTTGAGTTGTTGTAAAGCCCATTTTTTTAGAAATCCAAAAAAGTTTTACAGTTTCGTAAATTCAAAGCGGAAAACTTCTGGGTATCCTTCCTCATTAACCTTTGGAGGTAAAAAAGCTTGCACTGATGACGACGTTGCTGAACTATTTTCTGAGTTATTTAAGTCCACGTATTCATCCAGTGGTTTTCATTCTGGTCAATATCCCTATCGCTTAGATAGCTCGAATTACATTAGGAATCCTGCTATTGATGGTAATATTGTTCTTCAGAGTCTTCAACCTTTTCTCCGGGACCGGACGGTGTTCCTAGCTGCGTGCTTAGGTACTGCGCCGAAAACATGTATGAGCCTATTTTAAAATTATTTGAGCTATCTCTGGGATCTGCGTCATTCCCGGCACTTTGGAAACAGTCTTTTATTATACCCCTGCATAAAAAAGGTAGTAGGTCAAAAGTTGAAAACTACAGGGGTATTGCTAAACTTTCAGTCATTCCTAAAGTCTTTGAACAGATTGTCACCAATCAACTGCAATATCAGTGTATTATACCCCTGCATAAAAAAGGTAGTAGGTCAAAAGTTGAAAACTACAGGGGTATTGCTAAACTTTCAGTCATTCCTAAAGTCTTTGAACAGATTGTCACCAATCAACTGCAATATCAGTGTTCTAGTCTTTTATCTCCATGCCAACACGGTTTTATTCGTCAAAGGTCAACCACTACAAATTTGCTTGTATTCACCTCTATAGTTATGGAAGGATTTTTAGCGAACAAGCAAACGGATGTCATCTACACGGACTTCAGCAAAGCATTTGATACCGTCAACCACGAGTTGCTTATTCATAAGCTTGATTTACTGGGCTTTCCGTTTCACCTATTAATGTGGCTGAAAAGCTATCTTTCTAACCGCACCCAAAAAGTCCTGTTCAAGTGCAATCTGTCGGAATCGTTCGGAGTTTCCTCCGGCGTACCCCAGGGAAGTCATCTAGGCCCTTTGCTCTTTGCCCTTTTCATTAATGACTTGCCACAGACAATATTATATTCCCATACTATAATGTATGCGGATGATGTAAAACTTTGCTACACTTACTGTCCTACCGATTTGAGTTCCTTGGATCTTCTTCAGGCCGACTTGGACTCGTTCCAATGTTGGTGCACAACAAATTTATTAGCTTTAAATTGCTCTAAATGTAAGCATATGACATTTCACCGAGTGAAGCCAGCATTGAAATCTTATGTAATAGATGGTACGCCTTTGGAGCGTATATCTATTGCAAATGATCTAGGTGTCCTTTTTGATCCGAAATTGAATTTTAACATACATATTTCATCTATAGCCAACAAAGCGTTGGGTTTACTTGGATTTGTTAAAAGATGGGCTAAAGAGTTCGATGATCCGTACCTCACTAAGGTTCTTTACACATCGCTGGTTCGTCCAATACTCGAGTATTGCTCATGCGTTTGGTCCCCTGTTTCTCAAAAGCATATAAAGCGTCTTGAGTCAGTTCAAAAGCAATTTTTGATATTTGCATTGCGCGGCCTTAATTGGGACTCAAGTCTCCACCTTCCTCCATACAGAAGTATACTTCTTCTTATTAACTTACCCACTCTGGAAAATCGGAGAATATTACTGGGGGTATTTTTCATCCATAAGCTCATTATTGGAGAAATTGATTCCGCGGACCTCCTCAGCCGCTTGTTTTTTGCGGTTCCCCCTAGAGTATCCAGACACTACGTGCCTTTCTATTTACCCCTTTGTCGACAAAACTTTGCTAAAAATAATCCTCTTCTTATCTGGTGCGCGCACTACAATGACTTGTATAGCTGCATCAGTCTTGAATGTACTTTTGCCACTATACGTAATGCAATACTTGCCTATCTAATTTAAGAGATACAAGCTAATTTAATTTGCCGGCATTTTATTCCTTCGATAAAAAACAGGAACTATCTCGCTTAAGGATGGAGGAACATTTATCAACATGTCTCATTAAGAAGGAACAAGACAGTACTGTGTTGATTGGAATCTGGTGCATTCCAACAACGTAAAAAACATGCTTTTTCAAGAGTCACTGACCGGAATCGTATGCATTCCGGCAGTATAATCTTATGGGTCAGGCATCGAGCTGATTGGAATCCGGTGCATTCCAACAACACAGGTCATGTTACTTTTTTATGCCTTGTGATGGCGTATCCTCATTACACTACTCTTAGCACTGCCGGATTCCCATGACATGCTGATTGGAATCTTGTTGCATTCCAACAGGGAGATTGGAATCCACTGCATTCCGAAATCATGCTGAGCGGAATCTGATGCATTCCGCCAGTATAAGATTTCGGCATAAGATCTTAATTCTGCTCATATTTCTTATTATTATTATATTCTGAAATTAAATAGTAATGTTCATTAATATTCCTTTGTTTGTAATATAACATTGTTGAAAGCTCGATATATCTTAAATTTTATCTTTTGAGTTGTATATTTATATATCTTTTATATTATGCAGTCGACCATAGTTTGTCGTCGACTTTAAATAATAAATAAATAAATAAATAAATAAAATATGGCCAAAGTATATCACTCAACGTGACCAATTGACCGATATAAACAAATATGTGCATTCGATGCACAAGAACGTATTTAGCAATTTGATATCTGGTTTACTACGTGTGTGGCCCACATCTGTATAAATATGTAAGGAATATTTGAATGTAGAGAAAGGAGAACTAATTCTAAGGGCACATTACACCACCAGCCTTTGGAAAATTGTCATACATAACTTGTGCACCAGTTATGTGTGACTATTCTTACTGATATTGACATAATTAGATTTCAAGTATGCCGTTCTGTATTATTTTACGTTTAATGGCCCGTTTATCTTGCTTGAGTATACAAAATTTAAATTGTCTTTCGCATTCAGATATTGTGTGGTCGTAATTTATAACATAATGGTAACTTTATGCCAAAAGTAATGAGTTTGTTTGTTTACGTCGTTTTTTTGTTTTTATTTATTTATATTTCTTTTACATGTGTACCTATTATGCTGACTTTGTTTTTTTTTTCATTCTTAAATTTGAACATATCATGCTGTTTTTTTCATTCTTTGCATGTCCATATTGAGCTGACATTTGTTTCTTGTCGTTTTTTTTCTTTTGTGCTTAGTGATAATTATGAGTAAAGTGGA
The DNA here is from genome assembly GCF_040869045.1 of Eurosta solidaginis. Lineage (NCBI taxonomy): Eukaryota > Metazoa > Arthropoda > Insecta > Diptera > Tephritidae > Eurosta > Eurosta solidaginis. Next base: position 145,776 of record NW_027136949.1, read on the forward strand.
ATGTAGTGAGATTCGGTCACGTGTATCCCAAAGACTATAGACCCAATAGCTTAACATCATTTCTGCTCAAAACTTTTGAAAGGCTGATAGATGCGTACATAAAGCCCAACGAGGATGAAAAGCTGCTCTCCACAACACAGCATGCGTACACCAAAGACAAGTCGGTAGACACCGCATTGCATAGGGTGGTAATAAGCATAGAGAAATACCTGGAATATAAGGAGTATGCTCTAGGAGTCTTCTTGGACATTGCCGGGGCTTTCAATAATGTTGCAAAATGGCGATTATGGATGGTCTTAATTATATTATAGTACATCCATCCTGCCTTAATCAGATGGATCGGCTGCATGTTAAATTGCAGAAAGATTACATCACAATGGGGATTGTACGAGGCCACGAAATCAGTGGACAGGGGCACGCCGCAGGGAGGAGTGCTATCACCTCTGCTGTGGACGCTGGTCATCAATCAACTGCTCAGGCAATTCGATGAAAAGTGCGATGGAAAGTGCCTTCCAACGATTAGTTGCTTGATGGATCGGGCGCTTCGGGATATTCCTACCTGGGCATCTAATGTCGGGTTGAAAGTCAGTGCGGAGAAGACGGATATGGTCTTGTTTACAAAGAGGTACAAGGTCCGAAATTGGACCAGGCCTAAGTTAGGAGGGGTGACCTTACAGGAGAAACCTTGCGCAAAATATCTAGGAATCATCCTAGACAGTAAGCTTTCATGGAAGTTCAACGTGGAGGAGAGTGTCAAGAAGGCCTCAACGGAACTCTATGCATGTAAAAGAATGCTGGGGTGTACGTGGGGCCTATCGTCTTCTCTTTCTCATTGGGTTTTTACAGCGATTGTAAGCCCTATTCTATACTATGGAGTTCTTGTTTGGTGGTAAGCCACACAAACCATGTGCAGACTATCGATGCTTAGCATTACGGGAACCCTGAAAACAACCCCGACGGCTGCACTGTATGCCATTCTACACATTCCGCCTATAGACCTGGTAGCAAAGAACAAAGCATTAACGACCGCAACCAGGCTCGGTGATTCGGGGGCAGCTTGAGCGCCGACCCTATGGCCATAGTAGTATAGCGTCATCAATCACAAGATGAACAGAGTACCTGATTCCCTATCTGCGCTTCGAGGGAGATCTTAAGTGCACAACAGAGGGGGACGGTTGGCGCAAGGGTGCGCAAATGGCGGATGAGGCGATACATGTGTGCACCGATTATTCCAAAGTAGTGGAAGGAGTAGGGTCTGCGGTATGCTACGCTGATCCGGAAATAAGCAGATCCTACAGGCTGCCGGAGTACTGTAGCGTTTTCCAAGAGGAAATATTAGACTTAACCAAAGCAGTAGAAACCCTGGAAGAGAAGAGCTTAAGCTGCAACCGTGTTAACTTTTATATTGACAGTCAAGCAGAAATTAAGGCAATAATCTCGCATATCACAGCATTTAAATGCGTGTTAGATTGTAAGCAGTCTCTGGAGAGAATCGGGACAGGGAGAAGCACACATCTATATTGGGTCCCAGGGCATATGGGAATAGATGGGAATGAAAAAGGGGACGAACTAGCTAAAAAGGGCGCATCCCTTGAAGCTTGCTCCGTAGACGTCCCAATTAGATTGGGCGAGATTAAGCGAAGGCGAGGTGCACATGATCGACCAAGCGGGAAAGGCGTGGGTTCACGCGGGGCTGTAAAGTGTCGAAGATTATGTGTTGGTCTTACAACCTGGACACTGCCTTCTGGTGTCACATGCCTTTAAAGTAGGCTTGGTCAGTGATAGCAGATGTAGGAAGTGCCGGTTGGAGGAAGAAACGATCGAGCACGTTCTGTGCTCGTGCCCTGCACTTGCCAGGCTAAGACTCCAGCTATTAAGAGTGACACAGCTATCAGATCTACAAGCAGCAAGTGGCTTAAGTCCTAGGAAGCTTCTAGTATTTGCCAAGAGGACGGAGTTATTTTATAACTTGGGTCCTGTTTATTGATAGGATTTTTCAATTTGGTCGTTAAAACAAACTTCTGGTAACACTACGGACTCAATCAGTCTATGTGAGGTCCTCATGGACAGGCCAGTTCAACCTACCTACCTAGGTGCTTTAGGTTTCGGTATCTGGGAAACAATATGAAGTAAACTATTAAACGTATTATCCAAACATATTTTGATAGTTTTGTTTTACAATACCTTGGTGTATATAGCTGAAACTAGTAGGAATAGTATTACTAATAGGGTTTTCTTTTCTGGCTAAAGTTTTACGCTTTTTGTACGCCGCGGAAGGGTTGTTGTTCTATTCCAAAAAACAGGCAACGCCTTTACGGGGTGTTTCGTTCTTTTGTGAAACAGTTTTTTCGTGCATCACGCTCCTGTGAGCAACTATAATTTAGTATTGTTACATGTGCTGCTAATGCTTGATCTAATACTTCTGGCGGTATTCCTTGGCTATGGGCAAGCGTCCAAAAAAGCTATAACACTTTTATAGCCATTACACCATTCTTATCGTCTCGTCAAGGCGCCTTATTAGTTCGAGAAGCCGTTCACGCTAACGCTTATTAGCGGCGGTCAGTAGTAGGGAAACGGGGATTTTAGACCAAATGGCGAAACTAAAAATGTGCAAGGAAAAGTATATACACACCTACACACATATATATAAAGCAAAACAATTCCGCTAGGTGACGCATCCGTTTTTCCGGTTTGTGTTCTGGCTGATCTTCCGGTTTGTGTTCTGGCTGATGTAAAAGAAAAAGTTTAGAGCTGTTTGCTTTTAGCAGAGCTTAGCCATTCAGGAGAGGATCGTTAAATGGGGGGCCCGACATTATTTCAAGGGCCGCAAATTTTTAAATGTCCTCTCATATTTCTAATGAGCCCTAAACTTCGCCCGAGTCGTTTTAAAGAGTCCCTTAGATTTCTAAGGAGCCCCTTGACTTTGTCTTGTATACATACTGTCCCATATATACGCATGTGAGAATTTCATATTTAACTAAAGGGCATCTTAATATTGAACAAAAGATATATACTCGGAAGAGGGGTTTAGTTAGACATATTACAATGAAACATCAAGTTATAAAAAAGCCCCCATTTTTTGCGAGCAATGTAAAATTCAATTGAAAGAAAATGTATGGGCAGCACACTTGAGAAAAATATGCATAAAAAGAATTGTATGCATAATGTAAGTAGGAATGTTAAATATATCAACGCTATGTTTAATAACTGTATTGAGACATACGTTTCGGAAAACGATCAACCCAATGATTTAATTGTTGAACGTTTTTTTGAAAAACATTTTAACGAATTATCTGCACTTTTACAGAAATCTATAGAAAAGCATGAAAGCATCAAATTTAACTTTGAGTTATTTTGTAAATGTTCGGCCTGGGTGCGTCGGAAACCAGCAGTGGGTTGGCGCACACGGGTCGATCTCGGGAAGGTTCACTCAGAAAAAGAGAACACAAAAAGGATTTCCTCGTTATAAGTTGTATTTTATTAAAGTGTGAGAAAATGTATAATGGTTATAATGTTACCTTTAGGTCGAAAGTGATGACTGTGATCCTCGGCGATGTGTGCTGGTTGGTGGTGGATCGAAAAAGAGGCCGGTTGTCCCGTTGATGACAACCGCTAAGCCGCGAAAAAGTCCTCTGGTGTTAGGAAGGGGAAACGCCACACACACAACCACCCCCACATATAAGTGCATGGGTGCTGACAACCTGCACACACACGTGCATATGTATGAAATGCATGCATGTGCATTCATGCACACAAATGCGGCGTAAGTGCGGGTGGCTGGAAATATTATTAAAACGTTAGGGAGGGGCGTCGTCAAGCAAGTAAAAGTTAGGCATTGGGCCTAAACATGCCACCCCCCTTGCGGTACGCAACCTCACAGTCCTCCAAGGACCACCGACCGTGAAGAAGAGAAAAAAAAATTAAAAACTTATAACTAATTATATCTAACTTAACATAACGACAGCCAATCTGTCGGCTTGGCGGCACGCAAGATGGTTTGTATAGTGTGCGAGCTTGGTTGCTGATGCCTCGTCACTCGCCAATTTTCCGGTCATGGTTAGTGGCCTGAGCCATGTTTGCCTAAAGTTAGGGATTGCGAAAAGAAGTAAGTAGATATACGTGTTGATATTTCTTGCCGTTTATTACAAATTCATTTGAAATTAATAAACAAAAAATTTTTATGAAGAGAATTCAAAAAAAAAAAAAAATAACGTATTGTAACAATAAAAGATGGTAAACGCACACCTCTTTGTAATAGATCAACATATCATAAATAAATGATAAAAAATAACGATAAAAGATTGTAAACGCACACCTCCATTGTGAATTCATACAAGTGGCGAATGTTTGATAAATACGTTCACAATAATAAATAGCCTCGATCACCTATTCAATCGCTGTTCGATTACTTAAATCATTAGCTCAACAGTTGTTTTCAAACATTTTTGTAGACGACTCGTATATTGCTTTATTTACATATATTTTAAAAAGCCTGCATAGCTGCTTTCATAAATTTAATCGATATACCTGATTTTAGAAATGAATATTAATATGTAGTCTGATTTTCTGTATACACATTTAAAAGAAAAACTGATTTGAAACACAAATGTCCAATTCATGACACTTCAATTTAATAACGGCGAACAAAAAAAAAAGCCGTTCTCTCTGTCAGCTATTATTTGACAGGTAGGTATGGCAATGGAGGAATAGAAAGATTTTTCACTTGTACGATTTCACAATGCACACCCCTTGGAACTGTGTACAACATTCAATAAAATAACAAAGTATAAAAATTCATGTGCTTCGGTCATTACCGAACATTTTGATATTAGGCCTTGGTTGTACTCGAGAGTACCCAACCGAAGATGGTACTCTGAGCTAGAAAAGGGCCAAACGTGGTGGGCAAAATCCCTGGTAGTATTACCACCGCATATACCATTGTCCCTAGGACGAGACGGATCGGGGCGGATGAATGGAACTGCGGATCCTCCAGACGGAGATGTGCGTACGGAGCTGCGATAGCGCTGTCGATGCTGGTAGTGGGTGTCATGCGCCGAAAATTGGATACGACCGCAGCTTGGGTCGCAATTCTTTTGTTTTGACCGTGTCTTCCTCGGATAAGTAGTAGGCATGCTGCTTGCCAGTCAATGTTGCTGGCAGGCAGTTGGAGCTCCTGGGCGAGCTCATCTACAGTCACGGTGGTGGGGAGCATCCGTCAATTAAGGCACGGACGAGGTGTAGCCGAGGCGATGTGCAGCATCGTGTGGTGCTTCTCGCCGCACCGTTTACATCGTCTTTGGCTTCGGCACGCGTTAGAGCGGTGATCAGGGGCCAGACAATTTCCGCAGTAGCTTCTGCGTATCGCTACGTAGAGGCGCTTTTCTGGCTTTTTCGCCCGAAAGATGGGGCACAAGCAGATAGGGTGTCGCTCAAGACACACTCGGCATTCAGATGAATAACGCGCTGCGTGCGCGTCAGCATTTATTTTCAAAGCGGCAAAACGACCAATTTTTCTAAAAGGAATGCAATAAGTTTGAATAGTGTAACGTAGCGTTACAATAACGCAATCCCCTGTATTTCCTTATTCACTTAAACCTGAACCTCCCTGTACTTATTTTTCTATAGCATAGCTAACAACCACTTGTACTTATTCTTTTATAGCATAGTCAATAACCACTGATAGCAAGCCAATGAAAATCACAATAATGGTGTGTTGACTTCTCAACCAGGTTGCCGCACCACCCATATAAACAGCGAATTGCATTATTGCAATTCAGTCCTCGCAGGTGAGCCAGCAGGAGTGGTTGTCTTTTTAAAGACAAAATTGCCACTCCGTCTAGCCAGCTGAGTAAAAGGGGCGCTGTCATGGCGCGGGTCACTCTTCACCCAGGTAAGGACGAGGGGGGCGGATGCCTTTGTGCTATTGCCACCCGTCGCCCCCCTGGGTGTTGAGCGGCCCGACGGCCTGATGACTATGTCGCCCCTCCTCCTCAGCTCCGGCTTCGGCCAGCTGAGTGGAAGGGGCGCTGTCATGGCGCGGGTCACCCTTCACCAAGGTAAGGATGAGCGGGGCGGATGCCTTTGTGCTATTGCCACCCATCGCCTCCTGGGTGTTGAACGGCCAGACGCCTTAATGACTAAATAACCCCCTCCCCCTCAGCTCTGGCCTTGGCTAGTTGAGTGGAAGGGGCGCCGTCATGGCACGGGTCACCTTTCACCCAGGTAAGGACGAGCGGCGCGGATGCTTTTGTGCTATTGCCACCCGTCGCACCTGGGTGTTGAGCAGCCCGACGCCTTAATGACTATACCCCCTCCCCCTCAGCTCTGGTTTCGGCCGTGAGCCGATGCGTGCGCATAAAGGGCTACAGCTGCGCCGTTAGCGTGCACTTCCCTCCGCGCACGGATCGACCCACGGAGTATCGGCTGGTACAGGCCCGCCCCTCTTACGCACCTTCTATTAGCGTGCAACTAGGGACGCGGGGGTGTCCAGCGGTGAAACCAGCACTAACGAGTCCTCGCAGTCTCTTCCCCAGGTGGCCGACCAGCCTACTATCGATTCTGCTGATCAATCCGATCCCGCCGATAACGTCACCCGACCGCCGCTGCCGTCGCATCGTCGCCCCTCTGGTGCCGCCGCTCCCTCCATCCCGCGGGTGATACGCCGACCGTTGGCCGTCCGCCATACTACCGTCGTGCCCATCCCGCCTTGCTGGTGCCGCCGCTGCCACACCAACCAGCCGCTCTATCGCCATTCAGCCGCCGTTGCTACGACGACCGTTGGCCGTTCCCCGTCCTACCGCCGTTAAGCCGCTGCATCCGTCACGCCGCTGCTACGACGGCCGTTTCCCATCCTACCGCTGTTAAGCCGCTGCATCTGTCACGCCTCTACTACGACGACCGTTGGCCGTCTACCATCCTACCGCCGTTAGGCCGCTGCATCCGTCCCGCCGCTGCTACGACGACCGTTGGTCGTTCGCCGTCTTACCGCCATTAAGATGCAGCATCCGTCACGCTGCTGCTACACCAGCCACTGGCCGCTTGCCATCCTACCGCCGTTAAGCCGCTGCTTCTATCCCGCCGCTGCTTCCGTACCGCCGTACCTGTCCGTCCGTTACCCGATCGTTCAACCGCCCTACCGAACCTCGTCTACTCCAACGACCCTTAGCCGCCGCTCCGCCCCCTCGCCATCTTGCGACGGAAAGCTGCTGCCCGTCTAATATCTCCAGCCGTGCGTGCGTGTGTTCGTAACACATAAATGTCGTGTATTTATTCGGTAGGGGTTTGTGGGACCTTTACTCGACTCTGGATTGACTGAGCGTTACCCCAGACTTAGGCAAAAACCACCTCATAAATGGCGCCCGGGCAGGGACCCTCCTCCGCAGATGACCGTGGAAAAACAAATGCAACAACCACCAACACTGCCGGGGCGGGTTCGACGAACACACCATCAGAAACAACAAACACACCGGCCCCCAAATTACGATGCTGAATACAGACTCACTCAATTGGATCTACTTACTGAAAAGGGAGAGGCTGATAGAGGAGTGTAAGAAGCATAGCATTCCCGTGGAAGGCCAAACCGTAGCCGATCTACGCCGCGCACTGAGCACGTACGTGCAAGCAAGACGCACCAGGAAATCAAGTGAAGACCTACGGAAGGAGTTGGAGAAGGAAGTAGAAAGGGACGAAACCAGTTAAACTACCAACACCGACACTAAACGTCACCCCAACACAACCGACCAAGTCAATAACCGCCATCCAGGTACAAAATTCCCTCTCGCATGCTCATGAGAGGGTACGCGCGCAACCGAAACGAGACCAAATGAGCACCAGTGAGATAATGAATACCGTCCGCCACTTTGATCTGCATTTTTCGGGAGAGGAGTCGCTGCACGAATTTCTGGAGAGAATAGAGGAGCTCGCCGAATTTTACCGCATCCCCGTCGACCGGCTTCTCCTAACGCTACCGGAACTGCTGCGTGGCAAAGCACTCCAATGGTACCGCATCCGTAAGCAACAAATCAAAAACTGGAGCGATTTTCGAAGGAAAGTGAAACTTTTTTTCTGCCTAAGCGTCATCTTCAACATTTAGAAGAGGCCATCCGAAAACGCAGGCAACAAGGCCTAGAAAAAGCCAAGGACTACGTCATCGCATTGGAAACCATGATCCGCCAGTATCCGACAATGTGCAAGGAAAATCACCTCGAGCGAATATACGATGGCCTACGCGTTGAATACCGCCTCGTCGTCAAGCGCAGCGAGTTTAAGACGATCGATGAGCTCCTGGAAATAACGGAGGAGTATGAGCTGCTAAAAAGCGAGGAAGCGAAACAGGACAAAGAGGCGATCCACAGCCTGTATCACCTTCAAAAGGAGTACGATAGCAAGGAGTGCTGCTGGCGCTGCAAGGAACGTGGACAACGCCGCTTCCAATGCAGGGGCCGCTGCAGAATGCTCTGCTCCAGGTGTGGACAAGACAGCATCCTCTCCAGGGACTGACTATGCTCTTCGACCAACCAATCCACCGACAACAACACATCCCCGATTCCGTCAAGTTATGTGAGAGGAAGCCGCCAAGCATTATTTGTGCGACCACAGAAGCCTACTGAACCACCAGCCTGCGATCCCGCTGCCGAAATGAAAGTAGATGACCGTTTCTATATACCGATAACCATCGAAGGCATGAGCGTACGCGCACTAGTGGACACCGGCGCCACCCTTTTATATGTCGATGAGTCAATACGAAATCACCTGGAGATAATCAACACCAAACCACGTCTTAACAGGCGGAGCGTCCAATTGGCAGACCAGACGTGTATCTATAGTTCGAATTCCTACACAGCAAGGATTACGTACCAAGGGCGAACGACCAACACAATGATGTCCGTCATCCCAAACCTGGCAGAACGGATGATCTTGGGAATGGACTTTTTACGGGAAAGGGGGAATTACCCTCACGCTAGATGGCCAGCCGTTAGAAGTCACCTTGACCAGAAGATCACCCGAGTTAGACACACTATTTGCAATGACCAGCTGGGAACACGGGAACAATGGCAAACATTCGGAGCATGAAAATTTTTCAGCGCCCTACCAGAAGCGATCGAGGAAAACCGTTAGCCCAATTACCGCAGCCGAACATTTGACCATCCGTAAGCATAACCAACCGCTGAAGCAACGCTTCTACCACCGTTACCCGGCTATACAAAAATACAACTTCAATAAAGAGTACCGAAAAACAGCGCCGTACGCGATATGCAATGCGCTCTCCCGCCGCCCCCGGTACAAAACACCGAACCAGACATACTTTACACAATAAAAAGCGACAGAGAAGACCCCGGCGAGATTATTGGCAACCATGCAATATCCGCAGCCACGGGAAATAGTAACCGCCGACTTCGTGCCACCACTACCACGTTCCAAGCAAAGAAGCAGTTACCTACTCGCCATGATCTACAAATTCTACAAGTAGGTGGAGTTAATCCCGGTGCGCCAAGCAAAAACAGCAAGCGTGCTGAAAGCGCTACAAGGAAAGGTCATATACTTACTTGGTTGTCCGAAAACCTTCCTCACCGACAATGGGAAGCAGTTTGGCGGAAAAGCGCTAGCACCGTTCTTGAGCGACTACCGCACATGGGATTAGGAGATTCCACAAATGGCACTTGCCATAAACATGGTCAAAAAAGAGGGTACAAAAGCATCTGCAGCAGGCATAAACTTCGGCGAAATAAAATAACGTCAGAGCGGGTGCACACGGAGGGAGAAGTACCAGTGGCCAGCCAACCGAACAAAAACACGAAGGGGACCGATTGTTTTCGGGCCACATTTTACCGAATACCTGATAGCCATGATGAAATCACAACCCGAGGAAGATGGCAAAGAAGAAGAAGAATATTATGTATTATAATGAGTTGTATGAAATATACTCTGTTAGTTTTAAGAACAATGAAATGTAATTATTCTTACGCTATACAAATGAATAAAAATATAAACTCTGTTAGATATAAGTGGAATGACTATGTATATTTTTGAGAAAAAAAGAAAAAAATAATAAATAAAGTGCTTCGCCCACATGCACACTGGCACAAGACCTAGGCCATGCCTGGAGATCCATCTTTCCCCACCGCAGCTTTCCGTCAACCGAAGTGGGCGGGGGACTGTAACGTAGCGTTACAATAACGCAACCCCCTGTATTTCCTTATTCACTTAAACCTGTACCTCCCTGTACTTATTTTTCTATAGCATCGCCAACAACCACTTGTGCTTATTCTTTTATAGCATAGTCAACAACCACTGATAGCAAACCAATGAAAATCACAATAATGTTGTGTTGGCTTCTCAACCAGTTTGCCGCACCACCCATATAAACGGGTCACCCTTCACCCAGGTAAGGACGAGCGAGGCGGATGCCTTTGTGCTATTGACACCCATCGCCCCCCTGGGTGTTGAACGGCCCGACGCCTTAATGACTATATAACCCCCTCCCCCTCAGCTCTGGCCTCGGCTAGTTGAGGGGAAGGGGCGCCGTCATGGCACGGGTCACCCTTCACCCAGGTAAGGACGAGCGGGGCGGATGCCTTTGTACTATTGCCACCTTCCGCCCCCTGAGTGTTGAGCGGCTCGACGCCTTAATGACTATACCCCCCCTCCCCTCCTCCTCAGCTCTGGTTTCGGCCGTGAGCCGATGCGTGCGCATAAGGGGCTACCGCTGTGCCGTTAGGGTGCACTTCCCCTCCGCGCACCGATCGACCCACGGCGTATCGGCTGGTACAGCCCGCCCCTTTGACGCACCTTCTATTAGCGGTCAACTAGGGATGCGGGGGTGTCCAGCGGGGAAACCAGCACTCTCTTCGCCAGGTGACCGACCGGCCTACTATCGATTCTTCCGAAGACTTCCGATCAATCCGATCCCGCCGATACCGTCAACCGACCCCACCCGGAACGAGCCGCCGCTGTCCTGGTAAACCCCATCGCCAGCCTACTTCCTTTCACACCCCGGCTCTGTAACGCGCTCCGTAGCCCACCGCCGCTGCCTCCATCTCGCGGGTGCTACGCCGACCGTTAGCCGTCCGCCATACTACTATCGTGCCCATCCCGCCTTGCTGGTGTCGCCGCTGCCACACCAACCACTGGCCGTTCGCCGTCCTATCGCCATTGAGCCGCCGCTGCTATGACGACCGTTGGCCGTTCGCCGTCCTACCGCCCTTAAGCCGCTGCATCTGTCACGCCACTGCTACGAAGACCGTTGGTCGTTCGCCGTCCTACCGCTGTTAAGCTGCTTCATCCGTCACGCCGCTGCTACACCAGACACTGGCCGCTTGCTATCCTACCGCCGTTAAGCCGCTGCTTCTATCCCGCCGCTGCTTCCGTACCGCCGTACCAGTCCGTCCTTTACCCGATCGTTCAACGGCCCTACCGAACCTCCTCTACTCCAACGACCGTTAGACGCCGGAATTTTATCCTGTCGGGACTCTTCCATATAGGGACTCTTTAATTTCGGGACTCTGATTTTATTTTTTTGTACCGAAGCCTTAATTACGTGGAGGAGGGCTTTCAGTTTCTGCCACCGATTGATCATCGAGGCAGAGCTCCCACTCGCATCTGATTCTGGCGGAGCCAGTAGGTGGCTGCCCGTTAGGAAATGTCCTGGGGTTAGTGGTTCGAGATCTGTTGGGTCATACGACCCTGGACTGAGTGGACGTGAGTTGCGGCATGCCTAAATCCTGCACAAAAGGGTTGGAAACTCCTCCATGGTGTGCTTATGAGGAGACGCGATCTTTTTGAAGTGGCTTTTGAAGCTCTTCACTCCCGCCTCCCGCAAGCCGCCCATATGTGGAGCAGCGGCGGGAATAAAATGCCAGCTTAATGCTTGATGGCTATACTTTGAGACTGTTTTGTCTCGGCTTTCTCCCAGGAAGGCTTTAAATTCGGATCGTAAAGATCTTGACGCTCCGACAAATTTTGTACCATTGTCGGAGTAGATGTTTTTCTGACATCCTCTTCTCGCGATAAAACGCGAAAAGGCTGCGAGGAAGCATGGGGTGCTCAGGTCACTAGTGGCTTCTAGGTGGATTGTCTTAGTAGTGAAGCAGACAAAAAGGGACACATAACCTTTGAACAGTCGACACCCCCTAATGCGGTAGCTTTTGATTTCTAATGGCCCCGCAAAGGCTACCCCGGTATTGGTGAACGCGCGGGTAAAATTAGTACGTTCGCAGGGAGTTGGGACTGCGCCTGCTTTCTGTGAAAAATGCAGGTTTTGCAGTTGTGGATGATGGCTCTGATCATGGCCTTAACATTCGGTATCCAGTATTGGGTTCAGATGAGACGGAGCCTGAGCTGGTTCTCGCTATGAAGGGAATCATGATGAAACATCATGACTGTAAGGCGAGACAGCCTACAATTGTAAGGTAAGACAACCGGATGACGCTCGTTATATGACAAGTCTTTTGAAGCCCCTAGACGCCCCCCTGTTATAATAATATCATCTTTATCGAGGTATGGGTTGAGTGACAGTATTTCACTCTTTCGATCAATAGGTTCCCTATTTTTCAGTTTTAAGTATTCTGTACCATAGAATCGTTTTTGACATACTTTGATTAACGCTTGAGTCGTTGCCTTAATTTCATCGGCTGAGATTATGCACGACTTTTTGTGGACCGAGGATTTTGGTCAAGGGTTCTTTTATAAAACCTCCTATCATAGGATAGAACCTTCAAAGCCCTATGTAAATTTGAAAATCAGTCGAGAATGTCTATATGATCTACCCTTGTCGTGTCATATGATTGTGCCCTCTTCTCCTCAACAGACGTGTGGTATTCGGTGTCTTGTATTGGCCAGTGGGAATTGTCTTCTTGCAGCCAAGAAGGTCAATGGGATCAAAGCATAAATCATAAAATGGACATATCCAAGTGGTAGGATATGGACAAATTCCTGTCTAATCTGTTCCAGACACTTGAAAAAGTGTCTGGTTTTACAGGGCATGCCATTTCGAAGGCGCAAAAATCAAACGCGTCCCGACAATCGACAGAAACCCCTACGAAAAGACTTGGTGCCTTTCAAACAAAGATATCCAAGCAACGTCAAAGTCAATGTGTAAAATGTTCAAGCCCGCAAAGCACAGATTACGAACCTGTTCACGCTTTTGCGAGCTAACCCCTCCAGAAAGGATTAAATTCATAAAATCCATAACTGGTTGCCTAAACTGTCTATCCCCAGGACACACAGTGGCCAGATGCACTAGCTCCTACAACTTCAATACGTGCCACTCTCGTCACCATACGCTCCTGCATGCGGATACATTACAGAAAACACCACTTACAAGCCGTCCCAAAATTCCTACGATATTAGGCGCTCTACTTCTAGACAGGCACTAGCGATACAGGAATCAGAAAAGCCAGGTTCAAACGGGAACAAAAATGTGACATCCTGTGACTGCGTACACATTTACCATAATGGTACCGACTTCTCCGCGCGGGCATTAATTGATTCAGGGTCTGAATTTTCTTTCATGACAGAAAGACTGAAACGAAGAATCAATTTGCCGGCGAGGAAAATGCATGCACAAGTGTCAGGCATCACCAATGCAGTATCTGCTCAAGGTAGAGAGACATCCATCATCGAATTACGTTCACCAGTGGATCCATGATTCAGCTTGAGTACTCCAGTTCTGATTCCAGCCAAATTTACTGGGAATCTGCCATCCTGCCATATCAACACCATGACTATGCAGGCATTCCCAGGCTTGGTTCTGGCAGACAAGAGGTTCTATGTCAACGAAGATGTAGACCTAATACTTGGTGGAGACATATATCCCCAAATTATAATAAGCGGTCTGAAAAAGAATGTACTTAATACACTTTTGGCCCAAGAGACAGTGTTCGGTATGATACTAACCGGTCGAATTGCAGCACCGAGTCCAACGAAGAGCATCGTGTCATTTTACAACAAGGTTGCGTTGGACAACCAATTAAAAGCATACTGGGAGGTAGAAAATGTTCCCAAAAATAAAATGCTTAATGAGGAAGAAAGGTATTGTGAACAGTTATTATTTAAAGAAACAACAATACCTGATCAAAACGAGAGATATACAGTTTCTCTGCCATTCAGGCAGGATTACACTGAGAATATTAATTAAGAACCGTCCCTAAAGCAAGCATGTTCACAATTCTTCCGGAATGAGGGGCGATTACTAAAAAAACAAGATTTATGCAAAGAGTATGTTGGAGTGCTGTCAGAATACGAAACGCTCGGACATATGAGAAAAATCAAGAACAATTTACCATCCCACGATTAGGATAATTATTTCCTGCCCCATCACGCGATGGTAAAGGCGGAAAGTACTACTACCAAGGTGCGCGTCGTCTTCAAGGCGTCAAGTCCGACGGAAAATGGCATTAGTCTAAACGACATACTCCATCCAGGTCCAGTACTCCAAGCAGACTTGCCCATTTTAATTCTACATTGGAGACTGTACCGCTTTGTCTTTAATAGTGACATAGAAAAGATATATAAGCAAATTTAGGTGACCGATAATCACGCCAAATTTCAAAGAATTGTCTATCGAACATCCCTCAACGGACCTATCAGTATTTATGAACTAAAGACTGTAACAGTTGTTGTAAACTGTGCAATTGGCAGATGATGTAGAAAATACCCACCCAATAGCATCGAACATACTTCGAGAAAATATGTATGTCGACGAAGTTTTATCTGGAGGACATACAATAGCGTCAACCATCAGAGCAAGAAACGAGATTCGCGAAGCATTACACTCAGCTGGTTTTCCATAGCGCAAGTAGACATCAAATTGTGAGGAAATCCTTCAGGACATCCTCAAAAGGGATCTGCTCTGCGAGGACTTCTTAGCGTTCGAAGAGGACAGCTCGGTGAAGGCACTCGGAATACGATGGAACACGCATTCAGACATGTTTTACTTCACAGCAGAGCTTTAGAGAATGGCGAGAACATCACCAATCGCGCAATCCTATCCGATATAGCTAAACGTTTCGACCCTTTGGGCTGGCTTGCACCAATGGTCATAGTGGCAAAAATACTAATTCAGAATATCTGGTTAGAGGGCACCGGGTGGGACGAACCTGTCTCCCTAATTACCTTAAGACGGTGGGAAAAGTTCACCCAACACTATAGCGAAATAGATAACATTAGGATACCACGGTGGGTAAATTTTTCACAGGAAGACGACATAGAAATCCACGGCATCTGTGATGCTTCCTAGAGAGCATATGTGGCAGCGGCATACATGCGCGTGAAAATAGACGATCAGGTTTTCATACACTAACTCTTAGCAAAAGCCAGAGAAGCTCCAGTGAAAACCATCTCGCTACCATGTTTAGAACTCTGCGGCGCCTTTCTGCTTGCAGAAATCATGGAATCAGTATTCCGAAATATTCATTTGGGACCAGCAAAAGTTCACCTATGGACGGATTCAACCATCGTAATTGCCTGGATACGAAAGCCGCCCTGTTCCTGGTCAACCTTCGTCGCACACCGAATCACTAAGATCATCGATATGGTCACGTGGACTTGGAATCTAATCCAGCAGATCTAGGAAGCAGAGGACTACTTGCATCAGAGTTGGTCAACAATTCGTTGTGGTGGCAGGGACCTTCTTGGCCGCAAGAAGACAATTCCCACTGGCCAGCACAGGACACCGAATACCACACGTCCGTTGAGGAGAAGAGGGCAAAATCATATGCCACGACAAGGGTAGATCATATAGACACTCTCGACCGATTCTCAAATTTACCCAGGGATTTGAAGGTTCTATCCTATGCTAGGAGGTTTTATAAAAGAACTCACCCAAGAACAAAAGCCTCGTTCCACGAAAATTCGTGCAAATCTGAGCCGATGAAACTAACGCAACGACTCAAACGTTAATCAAGATATGTCAAAATCGATTTTACGGTACAGAATACATAAAATTGAAAAATAGGGAACCTATTGATCGAAAGATTGAAATACTGTCACTCAACCCATACCTCTACAAAGATGATATTATTAGAACAGGGGGCGTCTAGGGGCTTCAAAAGACTTTTCATATAACGAGCGTCATCCGGTTGTCTTGCCTTACAATTGTAGGCTGTCTCGCCTTACACTCATGATGTTTCATAATGATTCCCTTCATGGCGAGAACCAGCTCGTGCTCCGTCTCATCCGAACCCAATACTGGATACCGAATGTCAAGACCATGACCAGAGCCATCATCCACAATTCCAAAACCTGCACTATTCACAGAAAGCAGGCGCAGTCCCAACTTATGGGTACCCTTCCCTGCGAACGTACTACTTTTACCCGCGCGTTCACCAATACCGGGGTAGACTTTGCGGGGCCTTTCGAAATAAAAAGCTACCGCGGTAGGAGGTGTTGATGGTCCGAAGGTTACGTGTGCCTGTTTGTCTGCTTCACTACTAAGGCAATCCACCTAGAAGCCACTAGTGACCTGAGCACCCCATGCTTCCTCGCCGCCTTTTCGCGTTTTATCGCGAGAAGAGGATATCCAAAAAACATCTACTCGGACAATGGTACAAACTTTGTCGGAGCGTCAAGATCTTTACGATCCGAATTTAAAGCCTTCCTGGGAGAAAGCCGAGACAAAACAGTCTCAAAGTATAGCCACCAAGCATTAAGCTGGCATTTTATTCCCGCCATTGCTCCACATATGGGCGGCTTGCGGGGGTGAAGAGCTTCAAAAGCCACTTCAAAAAGATCACGTCTCCCCATAAGTACACTATGGAGGAGTTCCAAAGCCTTTTGTGCAGGATTGAGGCGTGCCTCAACTCGCGCCCACTTAGTGCAGGATCGAATGACCCAACGGATCTGGAACCACTAACCCCAGGACATTTCCTAACAGGCAGCCACCTACTGGCTCCGCCAGAACCAGATGCGTGGGAAAGCTCTGCCTCGATGATCAATCGGTGGCAGAAACTCAAAGGCCTCCGCCACACTTTCTGCAAACGATGGAATGTGGAATATCTATCCGAACTTCAAAAATGAGTGAAGTGGAAGCATCCCAAACAAAATCTTAAAGTGAATGATCTAGTTGTCATCAAAGAGGGCAACTTATCTCCCAACGAATGGAGGTTAGGTAGAGTTGTCAACGTACACCCCGGCGAAGATAACCGAGTCAATGAAGTCGACCTCATAACCGAGAAGGGTCAAGTCCGACGACCTTTGGTCAAACTGATCCTTCTTCCCACGGAGATAGATTGTGAGAGGACCAAGAGCTCTTCCTAACAATCCCTCCGCTCCTCCCCATCCCTCATTAAAAAAAAAAGGGTTAATCAACCCCACGCTCCCTCTCGGGAACCCGTCGTTAAATTTTCAAAAAATCAACCCCAGCTCCCGTTCACCCGGAACGAGGCCAGCCAACAACCCTAATGCAGATCCGCATCGGCCACAGAACATACAGGCCTTCGGCCTATTTTATTTACAATTTTCAAGAAGCAACCCCAATATACTCGTTATCCCATAACGAGGACAACAGAAAAGCCTACCGCAGAAGGGCGAACCGATCTACCTCAGAAAACAGCTGCACTCGTTGGCGCGCAACAAGGCCCATCGCAAGCCTAACGCTGATGAGAAAACTCGTCTGCCCCAGATATTGGCAGTGTTAAATTATTTATAATTTCAGAAATCCGAATTAAGTCAGTCCGAATATTTAAGAACACCACTTGGCTATTCCAAACTTCGAATGCAAACCCCAAAACTCGCAAATAATATTAAAAATTTAAGTATTTAGCTTCGTAGCTCATTAAGTTTGAGTGCATACAGGCATAAAGGCTATCCAACTGCATTCAGCGTATTAAAAGTCGACCTTCGGTTCTATTAATTCCGTATGTTCGGAACATTCGTCTCCATTTGAGAATTTGGAGGATCGATTTATATTTGGGAATATTACGCTTATTCGGACCTATTGAGGTAGTATCCAATGCACGTATTCTGAATATTATAAATTAACGGTTTAACCGGAACGGTTCCATGAATACTTAACGGAAAAGAGCTTTGCGAAAGTCAGAATAAAAAGGTGAATACTCCCTGTGTAGCAGCACCGCACAAAGCTTAACATTTGTGTCGAAGTCAAGGGAGGAATATAAACTTCGAAGACAATAAGCCATTTTCTTTTAGTTTTGTTTTTGTCAGTTCATTGCGGCTGCTGAGTGTCGTATCACCCCAGGTCGGCTGCCTGTTCAAGATCAAGCTATCTCAAAATATTTGTAAAAAATTTCCCAAGTCAAGATTTGTCACAAAACCGCGCTATATTAGAGTTAGATTGAAGATCGCTTCATCTCGGAATGCTTTTCATTAACTTTTTCTTACGACAAAATTCATTGCACCTATGCTCATATTGGGAGGTTTGGCAACAAAGTTGAGATAGTGCATTTTTGAATAAAATTCTAACGTACGGCATTCTTCAAACAATTTCTGAAAGAATGACCAAAACAACCTGACTTTATCAATTCCCGAAATATCTAACACTCAAAAATGTTTGCGATGTTGGGATCTTATATTTGAATAATTGGTTTCAGGAACTAGTATTGCGATAACGCAATACCAATGGTACCCTATGAGAAGATAAGCGCAAATGTCCTGTTGCTATAAATTAGTTTTTATACGCTAAATTCCTTTTGCGTATTGTCGCGTTGCAAATTATTATCCTCGAATGTGCTTTTGAATGTTCAAGATTTATTTACTCGAGTTTACTTTTAAATTCGAAGCATTCCAGAAATGCTTGTTGGGAAATCACATTTATTTTAGCCTCAAGCTAAAGCATATATGACACTACTTTTGGTTTGCTTAGATTCCAAGCTAAAAAAAAAACAAAAAACTGACGAAACTTTATCGGAACTTCAAAACACAAAATCAACACTCTATCATGAAAAGGCGAGACCACTATTCCCCAAAAATTAGTGAGTTTGACATGTTTTTGTTTAGGTTTTACATTTTATTTTTATATTAACACTTTTTACAACAAAAACAAAGCAAATAACATGCGAAAATTATTTCGGCCTCTAATGGTTCACTTTTTTCACAAGAAAGTTGATTTTAATTGTGTTTTTATGCACCAAATTTTCAAACTAAAAACAAAAGTTTCATGTGTCAAAAAAAAAAAAAAAATTAAGAAAAAACGGCCGAATGTCAGAAAAACCTATCGAAATACAAACTGGCTCGTTCGTTTTTAATGAACTAAATTGTATGTTCCTTGTATTTCGAAAAATACATGAAAATGGGGCAGTGTCATATAAGTATAAGGCCATAATAAGGGTTACAAAAAGTGAACAAGCATGTTATTCACATTCCGGTCGCAAAATTTCTCTTCGGTACGTCTTCTCCTTGATTTCAACCACAGCAAATTGCTACCCGCGCGGTCGAATTGTATCTAGAATGTATGGGGTTTTAGGGAGGAAAATTTATTGTATATCAAACATATGAACATATGGGAAATGCATTTCACTACCTCGTTGAACGTACGAGCAGCCAACAAATCCCAATCGTAATTCACTTGAAAGAATTTGCCAAGACGCGCTTTATTCCAGTTTATCGAATCGACTTCATTTTCAATATCTTCGGCAAGGCCCTTTTCCAAAAGTTCAAAAATCATTGTAATTTTATTCTTTTTATTTGGCGTTTCAGCAAAACATTTGAGTAAACTTGTTTCCACAACTGTTTCCCAAAAGACTACCACAGGATCCGCAACTTTAATATCAATTTCAGAATACATTTACGTAAATCTTGCATAACACAATCCAGATAGAATTCACCAGTACCCAAAATTATATGTTCGCCAGATTCCTCTACAAGAGTCGATAGCAGTGGATATGATTTATTTGCTTTACGTAAACCGTCCAACATTTTTGGCAACTACGAAGGATTGACTGGCCCAACAGCAATTTTTATAACACTCTGTAATAAATTTTAAAGGGCGAAATATATAGAATTCATCTGGCGCATTTATATCCACTATACTAGATGTTTTAACAATGCATTGATCAATGCCCTCAATTAGTACCCAGCTTCCAGCCGGTACGCGGTTTAATTCCATTTTAGCGCTATGCACCATTGGTTTCATGGGGAGGTTTGCTGTTCTTGTTAATAAAATTTCGATTTTCAATAAAACGCATGCATTACGAGCACTTCCCAATAATCTGTTAGTCGCGAAGTATTTCAAGTGTTCCCAAAAGTGAATTGTAGTTATTTTATGAGACGTTAAACATGGATTCTGATTTGTATGATGTATTCGGCAATTATAATGGGCCAGAACTGGATAGTGACGAAGATGATGAACAAAGTATCTATGGACAACAAGAGGCTCAGGATGACCAAGATAAAGGTGCATTGGATGACGAAGAAGTAACCGCCGTTGTGCTACATGAAGATAAACGCTACTATCCAACGGCAGTTGAAGTGTATGGTCCGGGTGTAGAAACTATTGTACAAGAATAAGATGCACAACCACTCGATAAACCTATAATTGAACCTGTTTCAAATAAAATAAGAGTTGCCAGAAACAACTTACGACACGCCACCACTAATACGCAACGTAGCTTTAGTTGGGCATTTACATCATGGGAAAACTACATTGGTCGATTGTTTTATACGGCAAACGCATCCACAATTCAAACAAGCTGAGGAACGTACATTACGTTACATAGATACTCCCTTCACTGAACAAGAGCACGGTTGCAGCATTAATGCCACTCCTGTTACGCTGACAATGCAGGATGTGAAGCAAACAACCTTCCTTATGAATGGGTTCCATACACCTGGGAATGGGAACCTTTCCGATGAAGTGACAGCAGCTATGCGTACGTGTTGTAACGAAGCTTTTTCCGTCCCGGCGCTCCTTCAATAAGTGCTAGGGTTATACTCGCCGTGTCCAAGGTTCGCTTACAATAGATTTGTAAATTTGGGACACCGTGCAAATCGTTTTCATATAAATTCACTTTATTTCTCTAATTCTATATATGTATGTACACTATAATTAAAATGAAAAATTTTAAATAAAAAAAAAAATTTATGTAAGGCGCGATAACCTCCTAAGAGATCTAAGACCGAGCTTCTCTTCCAATTTGCGTCGTGCTCCTCTCGACCGGCCTACAAATTGGCCGGACGGGACCTACATGTTTTATGCCGACTCCGAACGGCATCTACAAGGCAGATGAGTTTTCACTGAGAGCTTTTCATGGCAGAAATACAATCGGAGCGCTTGCCAGATACTGCCGAGGGGCGACCCCGCTTAGAAAAATTTTCTTCTAATTGAAAATTCTTATTTCTAAAATTTTGATGTTGCTTTGCCCGGGAGTTGAACCCAGGGCATACGGTGTGATAGGCGGAGCACGCTACCATCACACTACGTAATCAAAAAAATAAATATTTTTTGTTTTCCTTTCACTGTATGCTTGCTCTATACTGCGTGGTGGGCCAAGGGTACTCGTGTCCCGTTATGACGCCTCGATGGTCGTTGCTTGTGTGTGTGTAAATGTGTATTGTGACGCCCTGTGTCGGCTTGCGTGTCCCGTTAGGAACGTATCGTTAGGACGCCCGGCTGGTCATTGCCTGAGTGCGTGTAAAACGTGTTTCGGTGACGCCTTGTGTTGGCGTGTATGTACGCAACACTAGTGTGGTTGACGTCGTGTATTTGCGTGACTCTGCTGTGGTCACCGTAGTATGTGTTCGTAGTGCTGTTGTGGCCAGCGTGGTGCGGTGACCAACGTAATGTGCTTGCGTAGCCCTGTTGTGGCCGACGTAGTGTGTGTGCGATTGTGACCGGGGTAGTAGATTGGCGTAATGCTATGGTCAACGTAGTATGTATGCGATTGTGAACAGCGTGGTAGTTTGGCTGGCGGATGTCACCTGCTCGTGGGGCGCGTCACTGTGGTGGTGCCGTTGCTTACGAGGTCTCAAGCGGTGTTTGGTGGTATAACCGACACATTCACCACTTGAGGCCACGACTCACTCCTGTGAAGCGACCTGTCCGCATGGTAGAACCGACAACTTCAAGGGGCGCTCCACAAGTAGCTCTGGTCACGACCACAGCTCCGTGCTTCGGCACGAGGATAACTCTGGTACAGTTGACGTAGTAGGTTTGCGTAACTTTGCTGTGTCAACGCAATATATTATCGGGGCGCTGTCGTGGTCAGCGTTGTAGATCGGCGCAGTACTGAAGCCAACGTAGTGTATTAGCTATGGTGCTGTTGCGGCCAGCGTATTAGATTGGCATAGTGGTATGGCCAGCGTATATATTAGCTATGATGCTGTTGCGGCTAGCGTTGTATGTTTGCGTAGTGTTGCTGCGGCCAACGTATATGCTGGCGTAGCGCTGTTTTTGGCGCTATTACTGTCGGCGCAGGCGGGCGGACGCTGCATGTTCGCGGGTGCGCGTTACTGTGGTAGTGCCGCTGCTGGCGAAGTCTCAAGCGGTGTTTGGTGGTATAACCGACACATTCACCACTTGAGCCCACGACTTACTCCTGTGAAACGACCTGTCCGCATGGTAGAACCGACAGCTTCAAGGGACGCTCTACAAGTAGCTGTGGTCACGGCCACAGCTCCGTGCTAACTAACTTCTGTCCTGCTGTGTTGCTCCTTTTATTGCTTTGGTTTGTATTGCAGGCTCGAATGGTTGCGTTGCCATGGTTGCGGTTCGATGTTGTGAACGCTCGTTGCGTTGCTGAGATTTGTTAGTTTGTTGTGTTGGCATTAAAGTGTTGTGCTTTCCCGTTGTGTTGCTGAGACATGTTGGTTGGTCTGCTGCTATAGCCTTTTGTGACTGGCTGTTGTGTCAGTGCTGTATTGAACTTGTTGGTTGGTCTGTTGCTATAGCCTTTTGTGACTGGCTGTTGTGTTAGTGTTGTATCGAATATGATGTATGCTGTATTGAACTTGTTGGTTGGTCTGTTGATATAGCCTTTTGGGACTGGCTGTTGTGTTAGTGCTGTATCGAATATGATGTGGGGTCGTTTTGTGTGGGCCAAATTAATGGTGTTATATTTGGTCCTCACACCCCCCCCCCCCCCCCCACTTCGGAGAGTGAGCCCCCGGTATTCAGTAGTCGTATGCGCGCCTTGCTTTTCATTATGGTGACCCGGTATTTCTCTGTCACGAATCGTGTTCGGGAGTAGGTTCTGCCTTCGGCGATGCGTCGGAGTTTGTCCCGTACCTCCCCTGCTATCTCCGGGAATCGGTCCAGCATTGGTCCATCTGCGTCTTTAGCCTAGATGGTTATTATTTGGAGGTCTTCTGTTGTCGTGTGTGGCTTCGTCTTGGTGTCCGGTATTATGGGGTGGGTGTTGTCCTCGGTGCTTAGTTGTGGAGCTGCGTGCGAGAGGCATGTGGTGGTAGTGTTTTGTGTGGTTTCCTTGGGCTTTCGGCCGTCTCGTAGGAACCGTGCCAGCATTTCTGTGCACTTCTTGCTCGCCATTTCCTCCGTCAACGGCTGCTTACACAATCCGGGCATTCCTTCTCCACTCCCTGTGTATCGTAAAACCCTCTCCATATTCTCGGCTACGTAGACGCCACAGTCGTTATTGTTGAGTTGTTGGGGCACCTCGAGTATTAGTTCCTGCGCTTTAAAACCGTCGTGTCCGTACCGCTGTATGAATTCCCACCGGAGGAAATCTGCCCAAACCTGGGCTGCGTGGGGGACTCTGGCCCTGTGCATTGAGTCTGCTACCCATATATATCGTTCCTGCCAGCATTCCGTGTCGGTGACATGGTGGGTGACTGCTGCGTTTGCCAGACCGAGCAGGTACCAGTGGTTAGCTGTGTTGTGGGGTGCTAGGACAGCACTTTTGCCAAACAGGTCGACGTTCCGGACCCATCGGCGTATGCGTTGGTAGTCTTCCTCCGTGTTACTATTCTGGGTCAGCTGCCAGATCACGAACGGGCTGAGAGTCGTATTTTGTTGCTCATGTTGCTCTTCCAGTCCCTTTGCCCAAGCGTCAATGACGGTGTCGGTGAACCATTGCGATTTTCTGGGAGTGTCGAGGTCAGTCGTATAGAGGGGTATGCCGCCTGGTCCTGCAGGGAATATTATTTTAGGCGTGTCTCTCGGCGGTGGGGCTGTGTCCTCATCCGAGGAGAGCTCGATAATTTTCGGCGACTCTGGCTTTTCCGGTGGAGCTGTGTCCTCATTGGAGGGGAACTCGATGGCTGCCGGCAACTGCCCTGCCTTTACTTCTATCCTACCTAGTGTGAATGTTATCGGCGATGCTCCGGTCTTATTGTGGGCCTTGGCCGTGTTTGCGCGTATAGTGGCACGCGTGTGGCTAACGTCGGCGCCTGTAACTCCTTCCAGCAATACGGCCCTCGGGCGTTTTGCTTCCTCCTCCTCGTAGCACTGGCGCATACGCTCGACGCTGTTGGTTAGTCTAGCCTTATAGCTCTGCATTGTAGATTATTGGTTTGTGAAAAAAAATTCGTAACAAAAGAAAACGATGTTGCCACCTCGGTGGTTCGCGTTGGAATTACCGGCGCTTGATTGTCCTTGATATTAATTAATAATATAAAAAATTGTTCTCCTGATTTTGTTTGGTTTCACGCGATGATCTCTGCTGTATGATATGCTTTTAGTTCCGCGATGTTGACAGTTTTTTCCTTTCCTCCGTTGGGTTTTCGTATTTTGAGTATCACTGGGGATACATATCCTAGGATTTGGTAGGGTCCGTCATATTTGGGGGCCCACTTTGCCGCGAAATTTTCCCCGGCCTTTGAGAGATGGTCTTCCTTTGCGAGCACTAGTTCGCCGACTACGGGGGTCCATTTTATCCGCCGTAGATTGTAATGCCGTGCTTGGTCTGCTGCTGCTCGTTCCATGTTTTGCCTCACTATTCTGAATGCTTCTTACATTCTGTCGGATTTTTCTTCTGCCGTGATGGTGTCTGTGCCCGTCCCCAGGTTGACCTCGTCAAACAATGCCCTTGGTAATCGCGGTTCCCGTCCTTGTACGAGGAAGGCTGGACTGTACCCTGTGGACGCGGTTACACTGGTGTTGATGGCCAGCTCGATCTCTGGGAGAAAGTCGTCCCATTTGTTGTGTTGCGATTTGGTGAGTTGCGCTATGATCCTCTTTACCGTTCTGTTCGCCCGTTCCTTCGGGTTTTCTTGCGGTGTGTAGGGCGCCGTGAATTGTTGTCGTATCCCCATCTCCTTGAGGTAACGCTGCCACATTGTGCTGGTGAACTGAACGCCGTTGTCCGATATCAGTATCTTGGGAGCACCAAATCTTGCTAGGATGCGTTCTATGAACGCGCGGCGAAGGCCCTCTGCTGTCGCACGCCTCATGGGGCCCAATTCCGCCCATTTGCTGAAGCGGTCGAAAAATACTAATAAAATCGTGTTCCCGTGTGTGGATCGAGGGAGTGTTCCGACGAAATCGACGCATACCGTGGCGAATGGTTTTTGGGCCACCTGTGTGAGCATCTTTCCTGCTGGTTTTTGCTGTGCCTCCTTGTATTTCTGGCAAGACTCGCACTGCCGTACATATCGACTGATGTCCCGAAACATGCCGGGCCAGTAATACTGGTTGGCAATCCGTGCTGCCGTCCGGCGGATGCCCATGTGCCCAGCGCTTGGGATGTTGTGGTTTTCTTCTAACACTCGTTGTCGCAGTGGTGTTGGTACACAAAATTTCCAAGGGACCGTTTCCTCATTGTGTGACCGGCAGGGAATATGGCGGTACAGTTGCCCATCTTGTATCATGTAGTCAGAAAATTTCTCGGGGTTAGTGCGTACTTCGCCGCCGCGCTTGTTCCACCACTTGCATTGTGGCTCTGTTGTCGTTGCTAGGCGTAGGGTCTCCAGTGGCTGCCGTGATAGTGCGTCCGCTACCAGGTTCAGCATCCCTTTCCTGTACTCGATGTCCAAAGTGTGTTGTTTAAGCTCCAAGGCCCATCGTGCTATACGGCCTGAAGGGCTTTCGATGGAGTTTAACCACTTTAGAGACATATGGTCTGTGATTGCCTTGAATCGGTATCCTTCCAAGTATGGCCTCATCTTGCGTATTCCCCAGACTATCGTGAGGGACTCCTTCTCGGTGTGCGAGTAGTTGGTTTCCGCCTTGTTGAGTTTCCTGCTGGCGTAGGCGATCACGCGTTCTCCACCTTCCAGGTCCTGTGTCAATACGGCACCCAGCCCGAAATTGCTGTCGTCCGTTTGTAAGGTGAAGGTCTTGGTGAAGTCCGGGCAGGCAAGTATCGGTGCTTCCGTGAGCTTTTGCTTTAAGACCTCGAAGGCCTCCTGTTGTTCGGCCCCCCACTTCCAGTGTTTGCTGATCGTGTGATTTTGGCTGATCGTGGCGAAGTCGGGTACGAAACGTCGGTACCAGGATGCTATACTGAGATATTGGCGTACCCCTTTCACGTTCGTTGGTGGCTTCAAGTCTTTGATGCCTGTGACTTTCTCGGGGTCGGTGTGAATTCCTTTGTCGCTTACTAGGTGTCCTAGGTATCGGATTTCCTTCATGAAGAATTCGCATTTCTCCGGATTTATTCTGAGGTTGGCGCGCTGTAGTCGTAGCATTACTTCTCTCAGATTGCGATTGTGCTCCTCCACAGTGGATCCTATGGCGATTATGTCATCGAGTTATGGGAAGCGTGGGGTTCCAATAGCCTGATCTAGTGCTCTTTGAAACGTTGCGGGTGCAGAGTGTAGGCCGAAAGGCATAACGCGCCACTGGAATAATCCGCGTCCCGGTACTGTGAAAGCTGTGTAGGGCCGGCTCTTGGGCTCCAGTGGTATTTGCCAATAGCCGTTCTTCAATTCCAAGCTGCTGATGTACTTCGCTCGTCGTAGTTTGTCCAGGATGTGTTGTATTCTGGGTAAGGGGTATGCGTCGGTTACGGATCGGGCGTTGAGCTGCCGATAGTCCACGCATAACCTCGGTGCGCTGTGTGGGCTACAGGATGGCTCGATGCATCCTTTCTGGAGCAATTCGTCAACTTCGTTGTTGATGATTGTCTGCATGGCTGGGTTGCGTGGGAAGTAACGTTGCTTGATGGGGCGTTCGTCCATCAGGACAATCTTGTGCTCGGCTATTGTCGTCACTCCACTCATGCTCTCGAATTTTCGGAGTTCCTTTGCCAGAAAACCGCGCACTCGTTCCGCTTCTTCTTGTACGTCGTCGTCGTTATTTTGCATAATGCCGTCGTGCTTGAAGTTACTACTGCTCGGTGCTGTTACACTCTGAATGGTTCCAGATGGGGCTCCAGGGGTGTCGTACCCGGCGTTACCATTTCTCGCTCGTGTTATACTCTGATTAGTCCCCGGGGTGTCGTACCTGGCGATATCCGTTCTGGCTGATGGTGTACTTTGAATAGTCCCAGGGCTGTCGTACCTGGCGCCATCCTTTCTTGATGATATTGAACTTGGAATAGTCCCAGGGCTGTCGTACGTGGCGATATTCGTTCTTGCTGGTGTTGTTCTCTGAATAGTTTCTGGCGCGGCTCCAGGATTCGGTGTGTGCTGGGCAAGGGGTCTGGTTAGCACGAGGTGGCCTTCTCCACATGATATGGTGGCTCCCATGCTTCCTAGCGTATCTAGGCCCAGTATGATGTCGTCGATCGCTCCGGGCATGACGTGTAAAACTGTGTGGAGTGACGCTTCTCCGAGGCGTACCTCAGTCCTTATGGCGTCGAAGATGGTAATGCTAGTCCCGTTTGCCATCGTTATTTTGATGGCCACTCTCACCATTTCTCCACTTCCCGAGTTCACCACATGTTCTGCTAAGCTGCTCGAGACGAAACTTTTTGATGCCCCTGTGTCGATGACCGCCTCGGCTGATTCCGCGCCGAGCTTGGCTACGGCGTAGAGGCGACCATGCTCTTGGTACATTGTTACTGCCGTTTCAGCGCTGGGTTCCTTGGGTATCGTTGCTGCCGTTTCGGTACTAGGTTCCTTGGGCTCACGGCGCCTTCTTCTTCGTGGAGCCCTCTGTCGTTTCTCTGACGTCGGCGGCAGCATTCGATGGTTCGTATATCGTTGCGGCCACATTCCCAGCAAAAAATTGTCTGTGGGTTTCGGCACCTATTGGTGTCATGTCCTCGTTCGCCGCATCTCCTGCATACGCCGTTGGGGTCGTATCTCTGATTGCCTGGAGGCGTGCGGTTCGTTAGTTTCGGTGGTGGTGGTGGTTGTGTTGCAGGTTTTGATGGTGACACCCGGGTTGTGTCACTGGCGATGTGTCGCGTAACTTCGCGGTGATGTCCGCTTGATGATCTTCGATAGTCCTCGCGTATGTTTTCGTATTCTTTGGTAAGTGTCAGGAGCTCTGCGATATTAGTGAAGTCCTCCGACGGATGTAAAGTTGGTAATCGGGGTGGCTGTTACGGAAGATTCGTTCCAGCCGCTGTTCGCTGGTGTACCCTGCGTGTCTCATCAAGCTCTGGATTCCTAGTACGTAGTCCTTATACCTCTCCGTGTTGTGCTGCCTTCGTTGGCGTATGTCGTCGTCGAGCCGCTCGAAGTACCTGACTGGTAGGAAGAAACGTAAAAAATCCTTTTTGAAGCTTGTCCACTCTCCCCAGTGCGCATTGTTATTGCGGTACCATTGTAGCGCGGCGCCCCCTAGTAGCTCGGCATGGTTTTTGGCAGGAGGTCCACGTTTAGCGCGTATACTTCGGTTAACTCCTCTAACCGTTCGATGAATGCTAACGGGTCCCGTCCACTTTCATACTTTACGGACCACTTTCTTACCTGGTCGATGATGGGCGCTAACACCACGGTCGGTGCTTGAGTTACCTGGCATGTATAGCTCATGGCTGGTGCCGTCATTCCCGCTGGTAGGTACGGTTGCGTGGGTTGAGATGTGCCGGTTGATGATGCCGTAATTTCTGATGGTACGTGCTGTTGTGTGCGTACTGTACTCCTGGGAGGTGCCAGAGATGAACCGTTGGGTGGTACCGCTATTCCTAATGGTAAGTACTATTGTGTGGGTACTTTATTCCTGGGAGGAAACGCGAATTGAGTTTGTTCTACTGTTGCAACGGCGACCTTCGGTGTGCCTCCTCCGTTCGACGGAGTCGGTGTCTTAACCTCATTTACGTCGCTCATGTGCCTAGTTTCCTTGTAGGTGGCTTGTAGGGATAAACATTTTTCGTGGATTTCCGAGTCCGTATTTGCATTTGAGGCCAGTGCTGCTATGCGCTTTCGGATTTCTCGGGTGGTACCTGTCTGCTCAATACCCAATTCCTGTGTGATGGATATCCGCTGCTCCTTTGAAATTGTGTCTAACCACGTGGTATTGATCTGGTCGAACATTAGTAGTTAGGTTTCTCGTCAGGAATGTTCCTTTTGACGCGGTAATGATTTACAGGGTTCGTGCTCGGGCGCCAATTGTAACGAAGCTTTTTCCGTCCCGGCGCTTCTACAATAAGTACTAGGGGTATACTCGCCGTGTCCAAGGTTCGCTTGCAATAGATTTGTAAATTTGGGACACCGTGCAAATCGTTTTCATATAAATTCGCTTTATTTCTCTAATTCTATATATGTATGTACACTATAATTAAAATGAAAAATTTTAAATAAAAAAAAAAATTATGTAAGGCGCGATAACCTCCGAAGAGATCTAAGACCGAGCTTCTCTTCCAATTTGCCTCGTGCTCCTCTTGATTTTTCCCTACAAATTGGCCGGACGGGACCTACATGTTTTATGCCGACTCCGAACGGCATCTGCAAGGCAGATGAGTTTTCACTGAGAGCTTTTCATGGCAGAAATACAATCGGAGCGCTTGCCAGACACTGCCGAGGGGCGACCCCGCTTAGAAAAATTTTCTTCTAATTGAAAATTCTTATTTCTAAAATTTTTATGTTGCTTTGCCCGGGAGTTGAACTCAGGGCATACGGTGTGATAGGCGGAGCACGCTACCATCACACTACGTAATCAAAAAAATAAATATTTGTTGTTTTCGTTTCACTGTATGCTTGCTATATACTGCGTGGTGGGCCAACGGTACTCGTGTCCCGTTATGACGCCTCGATGGTCGTTGCTTGTGTGTGTGTAAATGTGTTTTGTGACGCCCTGTGTCGGCTTGCTTGTTCCGTTAGGAACGTCCCGTTAGGACGCCCGGCTGGTCGTTGCCTGAGTGCGTGTAAAACGTGTTTCGGTAACGCCTTGCGTTGGCGTGATTGTACGCAACCCTAGTGTGGTTGACGTCGTGTATTTGCGTGACTCTGCTGTGGTCACCGTAGTATGTGTTCGTAGTGCTGTTGTGGCCAGCGTGGTGCGGTGACCAACGAAATGTGCTTGCGTAGCCCTGTTGTGGCCCGCGTCGTATGTTGGCGCTTGCGGTCAGCGTAGTGGGTTGGCGCAATGCTGTGGCCAACGTCGTATGTTTGCGTAGTGATGTGGCCCACGTAATATGTTAGCGTGGTGCGGTCGCGGTCAGCGTGGTGGCTGGCGTAATCCTGTGGCCGACGTAGTGTGTGTGCGATTGTGGCCGGGTTAGTGGATTGGCGTAATGCTATGGCCAACGTAGTATGTTTGCGATTGTGACCAGCGTGGTAGTTTGGCTGGCGGATGTCACCTGCTCGCGGGGCGCGTCACTGTGGTGGAGCCGTTGCTCACAAGGTCTCAAGCGGTGTTTGGTGATATAACCGACACATTCACGACTTGAGGCCACGACTCACTCCTGTGAAGCGACCTGTTCGCATGGTAGAACCGACAACTTCAAGGGACGTTCCACAAGTAGCTCTGGTCACGACCGCAGTTCCGTGCTTCGGCACGAGGATAACTCTGGTACAGTTGACGTAGTAGGTTTGCGTAACTGTGCTGTGTCAACGCAATATATTATCGGGGCGCTGTGTGGTCAGCGTTGTAGATCGGCGCAGTACTGAAGCCAACGTAGTGTATTAGCTATGGTGCTGTTGCGGTCAGCGTAGTAGATTGGCGTAGTGGTATGGCCAGCGTATATATTAGCTATGATGCTGTTGCGGCTAGCGTTGTATGTTTGCGTAGTGTTGCTGCGGCCAACGTATATGCTTTCGTAGCGCTGTTTTTGGCGCTATTACTGTCGGCGCAGGCGGCCGGACGCTGCCTGTTTGCGGGTGCGCGTTACTGTAGTAGTGCCGCTGCTGGCGAAGTCTCAAGCGGTGTTTGGTGGTATAACCGACACATTCACCACTTGAGGACACGACTTACTCCTTTGAAACGACCTGTCCGCATGATAGAACCGACAACTTCAAGGGACGCTCCACAAGTAGCTCTGGTCACGGCCACAGCTCCGTGCTAACTAACTTCTGTCCTGCTGTGTTGCTCCTTTTATTGCTTTGTTTGGTATTGCTGGCTCGAATGGTTGCGTTGCCATGGTTGCTGTTCGATGTTGGAAACGCTCGTTGCGTTGCTGAGATTTGTTAGTTTGTTGTGTTGGCATTAAAGTGTTGTGCTTGCCCGTTGTGTTGCTGAGATTTGTTGGTTGGTCTACTGCTATAGCCTTTTGTGACTGGCTGTTGTGTCAATGCTGTATTGAACTTGTTGTTTGGTCTGTTGCTATAGCCTTTTATGACTGGCTGTTGTGTTAGTGTTGTATCGAATATGATGTATGCTGTATTGAACTTATTGGTTGGTCTGTTGCTATAGCCTTTTGTGACTGGCTGTTGTGTTAGTGCTGTATCGAATATGATGTGGGGTCGTTTTGTGTGGGCCAATTAATGGTATTATATTTATTTAAATACGGAATGTTTGTTAAAGCATGCAGTACAAGAGAAAATGGCCATTACTGTGTGCATCAATAAGATGGATCGCCTGGTATTGGAATTGAAACTCCCACCGCAAGATACTTGTTTCAAATTAAAGCATACTGTTTGTTACGGCGGAAAGACCACAGATAGGGCGTGCTCGTAATAATGGTGGGGAGAAAAGAAAAGAAAATACACAAGCGAATTCGTTATAAAAAGTACACAATAATGTTTATTAAGGCGAAAGTGAATGCAAATTCAGAGTTAATCCAATTAATAACAATTCAGGATTTGAGTTTACGGGAGTGTATAGAATGAAATGACTTACCTTCGGTGACTTGGCTGCTGGCGGTTTCTTAAACGTTCGCAAAAGAAGTGAAAGAAATAAAACCACTTCAGTTCGCGGCCACCGCCGAATCTTAGACTTAACTATTATCCGGCGGTGTAAACGGTTATCGGTATAAACCAATATGAATAAATGAAAAGAAAAGTAAAGCCATACGAGGGTGCACCGCCATATTTAGGCTTGTGGCCTAAACACTGTTGAAGAAATCAATGCTTTGCTATGATGTATTTTCACTGCAAATCTCGCAAATTCACCATAAAAACCACTACACAATTCTGCACAGCGCATTTTTGTAGAATTCATTTTAGAACCCATGTAAAAGGTGATTGCTCAAGTTGTGCAAATGCGTCTTCAATAAAGGGATATCCCACACCACCAACCTTCAAAGAAAAAATCCATTAACATCTGCGTCAATGGGCATCGCAAAGAGAGCGCGGCCGACGCCGCAGTTGCAGCACCCTTTGCAATGCCGGTAACCTAAAAAAACAAAAAAACAAAAAAAAAAAACCAAGAAAAAACCAAAAAAAAACCCGGTGCCCATGCCAATATGTAGGATCGCCACCACCATCCATGCCAGTAACCTGAAAAGAAAGAAAATTAATTAATTATTAAAAATAATATATTAAATTATCACGTAATAAAATTTAATTACTATTTGTTCTCAATTATCCCAAGCACCGTACTCAACCACGTGTAAAACGTAAAGAATGAAACAAACGGCGCCATGAATCGAACGATCCATTTACCGTTTGCTTCAATTCAGAGAAATGTACATTTGTGCGTATTAATGTTCATTTTTTTGTCTGGTATATTATACCAGCGCGCACACTTTTTATAAAGGGAATGTTGGTAAACGGCGAATGAAAAGAGTAGTGGTAGTGGGAGATTTTGATTTCCAAGAAAACAATAGCTACAGTTATTTGTACACCACAATCCATAATTTATTGTAAAATAAATTAAGAACATCTCACGGAAATAACACTTTCAATAAAAATATGTAAGAAAAAACAAAACTCCATGTAAATTGGTATATACACAGCTTATGCCTTAGGATACTCACGATTTCCTGCATTACACAAACAAAAAATTAACGAAACGTCTAATTACAACAATAGTTTCCAAAGTACCAAAATTCTGCCACAAAATAACCGATTTCGGCATGTTCAAAATTAGTCACAACAAAAAATAAATAATGAAAATAGCGAAGGAAAATTTTTTTTCCGTACTCTTTTGCTACATGGGGTAGTATGACCCGCGCCATTCACAAGCAAATTTATCTCTTGTTTGAATTTGTACACAAATTCTTCAAAATTGATTCGTTTGACACTATCACCCATCAATGTATTTGGACAGGCTCGGCAATTAAATATATTTACCAAATGATCACAATATTTAGTTTCAACGTGAATAGATTGAGATGTTGGTAGATCATTGGGAGTTTGTTTACCAATGCGGCAAAGTCCGTGCACTGGACGTTGATATACTTATACCTAATTATGTACACATATTTGCCTGTTTTTTAGTGCTACATCAAATGACGTACGCTGGTATCGAAAACCCGCAAGAGAAACAAAAATAAAGGCAAAAACCTCATTCAAAATTAATCATGCCCTCACTTACAAAAAAAAAAAAAAAAAAAAAAACAACAAACAAAACAATTTTTTTTTTTGATTTCTTGATTTTTTTGCCGTCGGTACTGCTTGGTATTTGGCTAGGGGGTAGGACTTGTTGTTTCCAACAACAAACATTACAAACAATCATGATTAGGGCTTCGGTACAAAAAATCCGAGTCCCGAAATGAAAAGGTCCCGAAATGGAAAAAAAGGTCAGCTCTTTCTACGGCCCTAGCTTGTGCCAATGACAAAACTATATACATATAAATTCTCCGGCTACAAATTAATCATATCAGCTCTATCAGCTGAAAAAAAAAGATGCGACAGGGTGGCACATACCATTTAGCAGGACCGCCGCAATGGATCCGGATCGTTACAACTCACCACAGTGTCCCCCTTCCGGGCAGGGCTCCTAGCCCCGCATTCAGCTGCCACTGCTACCATGATACCAACGGTAGCGATGACTCCCACCGCGGTCGTGAAGATAGAAGTTGAGGGCGGCTGAACCTCGTCCGTGCCTTAATTGACGGATGCTCCCCCACCACCGTGATTGCAGATGAGCCCGCCCAGGAGCTCCAACTGCCGGCCAGCAACATTGGCGGGCAAGGAGGATGCCTACAACTTATCCGAGGAAGACACGGTCAAAACAAAAGAATTGCGACCCATGCTGCGGCCGTATGCAATTTTCGGCGCATGACACCCACGACCAGCATCGACAGCGCTATCGCAGCCCCGTACACACATCTCAATCTGGCGGATCCGCAATTCGATTCATCCGCCCGATCCGCCTCGTCCTAGGGACAGATGTATATGCGGAGATAATACTACCGGGATTCTGCCCACCACGTTTGGCCTTTTGCTAGCTCAGAGTACCATCTTCGGTTGGGTACTCTCGGGCACAATCAAGTCCTAACATCAAAATGTTCGGTAACGAACGAAACACATGAATTTTTATACTTTGTTATTTTTATTGAATTTCTGTTGTACACAGTTGCAAGAGGTGTGCATTGTGAATTCGTAGAAGTGAAAAATCTTTCTATTCCTCCATTGCCATACCTACCTGTCAAGTAATAGCTGACAGGGAGAACGGCTGTCACGAATGGCCAGAGAATGGAAGAAAGGTATGTTTTTTGCTCGCCGTTATTAAATTGAAGTGCCATGAATTGCACATTTGTGTTTCAAATCAGCTTTTCTTTTTAATGTGTATACAGAAAATCAGACTACATAGCAATATTCATTTCTAAAATCAAGTTTATAGATTAAATTTGAGCAACCAGCTATGCAGGCATTTTAAAGTATGTAAATAAAGCAATATACCAGTCGTCTACAAAAATGTTTGAAAACCACTGTTGAGCTAATGATTTAAGTAATCGAACAGCGATTGAACAGGTGATCGAGGCTGTTTACTATTGTGAAAGTTTTTATCAAACATTCGCCACTTGTATGAATTCACAATGTAGGTGTGCGTACACAATCTTTTATCGTTATTTTTTATCATTTATTTATGAT
Organism: Eurosta solidaginis; assembly: GCF_040869045.1. Classification (NCBI taxonomy): domain Eukaryota; kingdom Metazoa; phylum Arthropoda; class Insecta; order Diptera; family Tephritidae; genus Eurosta; species Eurosta solidaginis. Next base: position 180,930 of record NW_027136949.1, read on the forward strand.
CTATTGATCTATTACAAATAGGTGTGCGTTTACAATCCTTTATCTTTACAATACGTTATTTTTTATTGAATTTTCTTCATACAAAATTCTTTCGCAATCCCTAGCTTTAGGCAAACATGGATCAGGCCTCTAACCATGACGGGAAAAGTGGCGAATGATCGAGGTATCAGCAACCAAGCTCGTACACTATGCAAACCATTTTGCATGCCGCCAAACCGGCGGACTGGCCGTCGTTAGGTTAAGTTAGATATAATTAATTATAAGTTTTTTATTTTTTTCTCTTCTTCACGGTCGGTGATCCTTGGCGGACTGTGAGATTGCGTACCGCAAGGGGGCGGCATGTTTTGGCACAACGCCTAACTTTTACTTGATTGCCGGCGCCCCCCCTAACGTTTTAATAATATTTCCAGACACCCACACTCACGCCGTATTTGTGTGCATGAATGGACATGCATGCGTTTCATACACATGCATGTGTGTGTGTGTAGGTTGTCAGCACCCATGCACGTATATGTGGGGGTGGTTGTGTGTGTGGATTTTCCCCTTCTTAACACCAGAGGACTTTTTCGCGGCTTAGCGGTTGTCATTAACGGGACAACCGGCCTCTTTTTCTATCGACCGCCAACCAGCATACATCGCCGAGGATACCTAAAGGTAACATTATAACCATTGTACATTTTCTCACACTTTAACTAAATACAACTTATAATGAGGAAATCCTTTTTGTGTTCCCTTTTACTGTATTTCTGAGAGAACCTTCCCGATATCGACCCGTGTGCGCCAACCCACTGCTGGTTTCCGACGCACCCAGGTCGAACATTCCGAGTACACGTGAAGCCAGTCCTTGCTACCGACCATATCGATGATCTTAGTGATTCGGAGTGCGACGAAGATTGACCAGGAACAGGGCGGTTTTTTTTTATCTATGCGAGTACGATGGTTGAATCCATCCAGAGTTGAACTTTTTCTGGTCCCAAATGAATGTTTCGGAATATTTATTCCATGATTTCTGCGAGCAGCACGGCGCCGCAGATTTCTAAACGTGGTAGCGAGGTGGTTTTCATTGGATCTACTCTAGTTTTTGCTAAAAGTAAGTGTATGAAAACCTGATCGCCTCTTTTCACGCGCATGTATACCGCTGCCGCCTATGCGTTATCGGAAGCGTAACAGAAGCCGTGGATTTCTATATCGTCTTCCGGTGAAAAATTTATCCAATACGGTATCCTTATGTCATATATTTTGTTATAGTATTGGGTGAAGTTTTCCCACCGTTCTAAGGTAGTTTGGGAGACAGGCTCGTCCCACCCGGTGCCTTCTAATCAGATATTTTGCATCAGTATTTTTGCCACTATGGCCATTGGTGCAAGTCAGCCTAAAGGGTCGAAAAGATTGGCTATAGCGGATATGATTACGCGTTTGGCGATGTTATCGCCATTCTCTAAAACTCCTGCTTTGAAATAAAACATGTCTGAGTGCGCGCTCCATCGTATTCGGATTTCCTTCACCGAGCTAGCCTCTTCGAACGCTAGGAAGTCCTCGCTGAGCAGATCCGTTTTGGAGATATCCTGAAGAATTCCCTTACAATTTGATGTCTACTTGCGCAATGGAAAACCAGCTGATTGTAATGCTTCGCAAATCTCGTTTCTTGCTCTGATGGTTGACGCAATTGTATGTCCTCCCGATAAAACGTCGTCGACATACATACTCTCTCGAAGTATATTCGATGCTATTGGGTGGGTATTTTCCACATCATCATCCAATTGCAGAAGTAACCATATCGTGAGGTAGGGGGCCTAGTTTGCACCAAGTGTGACAGTCTTTAGTTCGTAAAGACTGATGGGTTCGTTGGGGGATGTTCGATGGAAAATTCTTTGAAATTTGGCGTGATTATCGGTCACCCATTTGCCTATACATCTTTTCAATGTGACTATTAAAGACAAAGCGGTACAGTCTCCAACGTAGGATTAAAATGGGCAAGTCTGCTTGGAGTACTGGACCTGGGTGGAGTATGTCGTTTAGACTAACGCCATTTGCCGTCCGACTTGACGCGTTGAAGACGACGCGCACCATGGTAGTGATACTTTCCGCGTTAATACAGCGTAGAGGGGCAGGAAATAATTATCCGAATCGACGGATGGTATATTATTCTTGATTTTTCTCACATGTCCAAGCGTTTCGTATTCTGACAAAACCCGAACATACTCTTTCCCTAACTCTTTGTTTTTCAGCAATCGCCCTCATTTCTGAAGAATTGTGATCATGCGCGCTTTGGGGACATCCCTAATTTAATATTCTCAGGGTAATCCTGCCTGAATGGTAGCGAAACTGTATACCTCCCATTTACATCACGTTTTGTCGTTTCCTTAAATAACTGTTCACGATACCTTTCTTCTTCATTAAGAATTTTATTTTTTGGAACATTTTCTACCTCCCAGAAAGCTTTTGATTGGTTGTCCAACGCAACCTCGTTGTAAATTGACACGATGCTCTTCGTTGGACTCGGTGCTTCAATTCGACCGGTTAGTATCCAACCGAACACTGTCTCTTGGGCCAAAAGTGTATTAAGTACATTCTTTTTCAGACCGCTCATTATTATTTGGGGATATATGTCTCCACCAAGTATGAGGTCTACAACATCGTTGACGTAGAACCCCTTGTCTGCCAGAACCAAGTCTGCCAATGCCTGCATAGTCATGGTGCTGATATTGCAGGATGGCAGATTCCCAGTAGGTTTGGCTAGAATCAGAACTGGAGTAGTCAAGCTGAAGCATGGATCCACTGGTGAACGTAATTCGATGGTGGATGCCTCTCTAATTTGAGCAGATACTACATTGGTGATGCCTGACACTTGGGCATGCATTTTCCTCGCCGGAAAATTGATTCTGCGTTTCAGTCTTTCTATCATGAAATAACATTCAGACCCTGAATAAATTAATGCCCGCGCGGAGAAGTCGGTACCATTATGGTGAATGTGTACGCGAGCAGTTCCTAATAGCACGCCTGTGCTGGAATTGGCATGGTAGGATTTTACATTCTGGTTTGCAGATTTTCGCGCTTGTGCTGATGTTGTTGAGACATTATCCGCATCTTTGGAAGGTTTGCGCACACCAGTTTGCTGAGATGTATCCGCATGCAGGAGCGTGTGGTGGCGGGAGTGACATTTGGAACAGTTGTAGGAACTGGTGCACTTCGTCACGGTGTGTCCTGGGGATAAACAATTCAGGCAGCCACTTGTGGATTTTATAAATTTAATCCTTTCTACTGCGGTTAACTCGCAAAAGCGTGAACAGTTTCGTAATCTGTGCTCAGGGGATTTGCACATTTTACAAATTGATTTTATTGTTTGCTTGGATACTTTTGTTTGAAAAGCACCAAGTCTTTTCGTAGGGGTTTCTGTCGATAGTCGCGACGCGTTTGGTTTTTGCACTTTCGAAGTGGCATGCCCTGTAAAACCAGACACTGTTTCAAGTGTCTGAAACCAATTAGACAGGAATTTATCCATATTCTCCCACTTGGATATGTTCATTTTATGGTCTATACTTTGCTTCCAAAGAGCCAACGTGCTCTCTGGTAACTTGGTTGAGCAGAGATAAGTCAGTATTGCATCCCAATTGGACGTGTCAATTTTGTGGCATTTGAGAGACGAAATACAATTATTTATATCATTTTGCATCTTCTTGACTGAACTGCCGCACTCATTTTCTACCTTTTTTAAGTCAAAATAAAATTTGTAGTTGTGTGTTAACTAAGATACGTTTGTTCTCGTATCTTTCACAAAAGCTTTTCCAGGCCATCTCGAAGCCCTCATTTGTGACCGGGCATTTTTACACGATGTCTTTTGTTTCGCCCTGGGTTTTGTTATTGAGATGGAATAACTTTTCCACCCCTTTCAAGCTAGAACTGTTTATATAAATTGCCGTGAACAGGTTACGAAAAGTTGGCCAATAGAGATAATCCCCTTTAAATACTTCCGTGTCCCAAGCAGGGATGCGAATTTTATGCCCATGAGGTTCTTGCTCAGGGTTGACATTCTTGTCCTCTTTCTTGTATTTTTCTGCCTCAGCAGATATATACGCTAAGCTTCGCATTTAGATTTCATATGCTGCTGTTTGCTTTTTTCTTATCGCCATAACGTCATCCCCTGACACCTCATCAGACCCCAGTAGCGAATCAAACGCAGACTTTACCTTATTCCACAAGGACCGCAGCTCTTCCTACTGTATCACTAGGGTGTTTTGGCTATGGTCGCTTTCCGGAATAAGGCTGTAGTCTGTATCAAACTTTGCGATTAATTCTACTAACCTGATGTACGTTTCCATCGTTTTGTTTGAATTTATTAGTGAAATAATTTCCGATTAGAAATAGTACAACTCTTCTGAGTTAGAATACCTTGCCCAGCCTTAATAAAAACTATTGAAGTTCTAAGTATTATTCCTTATTTTTTATTTTAGAATTTTTGTCAGAGCAGCGACAACAACAAAAGGTTTAATTTGGACTTTGTGTCTCAGTAGCGACAACAACAAAGGGTTTTAATTTGACTTTGTGTCTCAGTAGCGACAACAACAAACAATGGACCACTCGCCACCTCCACAGTCAATGGGTTAATTGTGAACAAGGCTTAAAAAGTGCGTGCGATATTGCTATTGAAATCGAAAATAAGCTGAAAAACAAAAGTGTAAAAAGTGTTTAAAGTGAAGTGCGCACCGAATTAATTAAATTGAACTTAATTTCGTGTTTGTGATGTGCAAAAAAAAAAAACAAAACAAAAAAGTGTTCAATATAGTGCGGAAAGTGAGGTTAGGTTACCTCTTCCTTATGTTGTGTCTGGAAAACCTTACTGGTGGGAGGATAGACCAGATAATCACAAGGACCGAAATAAATCAAAAAACCAAGTAATTTAACTTTTAAAATGGGAAGGGAAAAATGGTGGTCACTAAATAATTTCACTTTTTACACTTCTTTTCGATTTAAATTTTTCGCGCACAACACGGGTGTTTTCTTTATTTTCCTTTAATAATAATAATTTTCTTTTAATAACTAACACTTAAAAAAAAAGTGGCAAGAAATATAACACTGATGATTGACGGTTCGAATCCCGGTGAAACCTTTGATAACATTACAAAATTGCCTGATGATGATTACGTTGGCGGTTTTCGAAATGGGTCCATTGCAATATGCCAGTAAATGTTTCTTTCTTTTCAGTTTCTCTTAGAAAACTTAATAATTGAAATTCAATTATTATAAGCCGGTGTTAAGCTCATGAATTCTTAAAATATAAGTATAAACTAAACACACCATTAAACAAACATACATAACACTTCCCGTTTGTGCTGTGACTCCAGTGGGTCTGCTGGGATGTGCTGTGGCAAATAAATTTTAGTAGGCAGGTAGACCTTCTTGGCTGCAAGAAGATAATTCCCACTGCCAGCACAAGATACCGAATACAAAACGTCCGTTAAGGAGAAGAGGGCACAAACGTATGCCACGACAAGGGTAGATCAAATAGATATTCTCGACCGATTTTCAAATCTGCCCAGTGTTTTTTTAAAGTCCTATCCTATGTTAGGTGATTCTATAAAAGAACGCAACCGGCTCGAAGGACCGATGTTCGGCCTGGGTGCGTCGGAAACCAGCAGTGGCTTGGCGCATACGGGTCGATCTCGGGAAGGTTCACTCAGAAATACAGTAAAAGAGAACACAAAAAGGATTTCCTCGTCATAAGTTGTATTTAATTAAAGTGTGAGAAAATGTACAATGGTAATAATGTTACCTTTAGGTCGAAAGTGATGAATGTGATACTCGGCGATGTGTGCTGGTTGGCGGTCGATCGAAAAAGAGGCCGGTTGTCCCGTTATGACAACCGCTAAGCCGGGAAAAAGTCCTCTGGTGTTCGGAAGGGGAAAAGCAACACACAAACACCCCCAAATATACGTGCAAGGGTGCTGACAATCTACACACACGTGCATATGTATGAAACGCATGCATATGCTTGCATGCACACAAATGCGGCGTGAGTGTGGGTGGCTGGAAATATTATTAAAACGTTAGGGAGGGGCGCCGTCAATCAAGTAAAAGTTAGGCATTGGGCCTAAACAGTAAATATATTCAAATAAAAGAAAATATTAAAGAATTTGCTATAATGTCACACCAAACAATAATGACTGAAGCATTTATGGAGAAGAATAATGTTGGTGAAATAATTAAGGAAAAGTTTAGTAAATTGATTGAAAAAATGAAAACATTTCAAGACCGAGATACTGGTTGGAGTCTAAGTGAAATTATCCATCTAGAAGTAAATATAAATAAATACCAACCAATTAGAGGCTCATTATATAAACCACTGTCAAAAGTAATAGCAGATAAAAAAGCTTGTACTAATATTGTTAACAATGATATATATTGCCTCAGCACATGGACAGGATTTTAATAATAAAGTAGTCAATTTTGAAAATTTAAGTTTCCCATTACAAATAAAAGATATTTGAAATATTTGAATCAAATAATCCAGATATTAGTGTAAATGTGTTTTGTATAGAAGACAATTTTGTAGTAGAACCCTATTATTTAACAAAAGAAGAAAAATCACATCACATTAATCTTTTTCTTTATGCAGTGGTGATTTCAATGAAAGCCATTATGTTTTAATAAAAAAATTTAGGAGATTAATGAAAATAAATATGATTTTCATTTATATATTAAAGAGTTGTCATCTGTAGAGGGGGGATATAAATATTATTCCCTTAAACAAAGAGTTGTATATTTCAATATCAAAGAGAATATATGTTAATAATAAAGATACCATTGAACTTAGGTTTTTAGATTCATTTCGAGTCATGCCTTCTAGCTTAGACAATTTAGCTAAGAATTTAAGTAATAATAATATAGTAATAACAAAGGCTTATTTCCCCAACGATCATCATTTTGGTTTAATGAAACGTAAAGGTATTTTTCCATACGACTACTTAGATTCAGAAGAACGTGTCAACGAAACACAATTACCTGATCGTTCACATTTCTTTAATAAATTATCAAATGAATCGTGTAGTATCGATGATTATCAGCATGCACAAAATATTTGGACAACATTTAATTGTTCCAATTTATTAGATTATTTATTATTATATCTAAAAGTAGATGTGCTACTTCTCGGTGACATTTTTGAAAATTTTAGAAAATTATGTAAAGGAATTTATCGACTAGACCCTTGTCAATATTAGATATACATCTTCAGGATTATCTTGGGACGCAATGCTCAAAATAACTAGAATAGAATTAGAATTGTTTACTGATGAAAACATGTATAATTTTATAATGTCGGGAATTAGGGGCGGGATTGTTCAATGTTGCAAACGGCGTTCAGTTGCTAACAATAAATATTTAAGTGATTACGATGCGAATAAGTCTTCAAATTATATAATTTATTTAGATGTTAATAATTTATATGGTTATGCTTTGTCACAATATCTCCCTCATAATAATTTTGAATGGATTGAAAACGTAGAGGAGTTTGACGTTTTTAGCATACAAGAAGATTCTTTAGTCGGATACACATTAGAAGTAGAGTTAGATTATCCCATAACCATTCACAATATTCATAATGATTTACCATTTTGTTTTGAAAATAAAAAACTTGGCTCAATGAAATACTCAAAGTTGATTGGTGATTTGAGAAACAAAATAATATATATTATTCATTATAGAAATTCACAACAATATATTAAACATGGACTTGTATTAAAGAAAACTCATAGAATCCTACAATTTAATCAATCAGATTGGCTAAAAAAATATATTGATTTTAATAATTATAATAGAACATTAGCAGCAAATAAGTTTGAGAAAATTTCTTTAAATTACTGAATAATGCTGTGTATGGGAAAACTATGGAAAATGTAGATAAAAGAGTAGATGTTAAATTAGTACAAGATTGGGAAATACTAGTATTTGGGAAAAGGTAGGATTAGGTGCTAGGGCCAATAAACCGATACATATTGGCTTTACCGTATTAGAACTTTCTAAATTTAAAATGTATAGTTTTCATTATGATTATATCAAAAAGAAATATAAAAATAATATTGGTTTGAATTATATGGATACTGATTCATTCATATATGATATTCAAGCTGATGACTTTTATAATGATATTCGTGATGATATTTCAAAATTTTTCGATACATCCTCATATCCAAAGGAAAATATTTTTAATTACCCCTCACTAGGGTAGGCAACTTGTCGTTGGAGTGAGGGCTTAGCCGAACTACATTGCGCCCTACTATGAGTCGGAGCTGTTTAAGACAGACATCTACGCCGTTTTGCCTCATAGGAGGGCGCGGGATGTCGGTGACCAAGAACTGCCAACCCCCTAATCCAGGGTGCTATGCGGACCGTGCCTATTGGATGATTTGCAGCCAGGGGATAAATTCGGCTGTATTCGAACGGATCCTTCCCGATTCCGGGCTACCTCGGGAAGTATTTATGGCCTTACGACAGTAAGGGGCGCTGCTGTGGCGGACGGACCGTTGAGCCCGCCTTGTCGGGCAGGTGGTCCTACGAACAAGATGAACGAATAAATACCTGATTGTAATAAGCACGATGTAAAGAGGAGGACTGAGTTGCAATCCAAGGACGACAAATACGAATTAAGCGATGCGTCGGACACGGGGAGAGAGAGTAATGCTGATTCAATGAACTCTGTGTTGGAGAAGCACACAAATGAAAACGGAGTAGAAGAGTGGAGAAGGGTACGGAGCAGAGGAAGTAAAAGAGCTATCTCGCAGTACAGTGCAGCACTAAGAATTGTACAACGCTTGGGAGCAGTGGTCGACCCAACAGAAGTGGAGATCGAGCGCTTGAAATGGGCACATGAAGCGGTAGAATTAGGTCGAAGGCAGTTCAAAAGGTTTACTGCGAGAAACCCTCGGTTCTGCAACCGGTACGAGGAAGAAGAAGCGTCGAAGCTGTAAGACAGTTTGGCTCCAATAGCGAGGTAGCAACTACCTCCAAAGCTGCGAGTCAGAGGAAGTAGGATATAAGCCAAAGGGAGATAACGCTAAGATTCCGGCTTTCTCGGAGGCGCTAAAGTGAGATAACACTAAGACTCCTGCTTTTCCCCGAGAAGATGAGTGATGTTCCAAAGCAGTCCCTGACTGTGGCGTTGGTTGATCGGAGCAGTCGTTTCAGACAAATGACTACTGAAAGGTGGAGACCTGTGGAAAGGGAGCTTATTAGCTTAATGCTTAAGATGATGCGGGAACAACCAAGTAAGCCCTTTCCAACCTTTGATTTTTGGGGGATGGTATAATGGTGTGAAGATGATAGCATGCGACAATATCGCGAGCTTGCGGTGGCTGGAGGAAGTGGTTCCAAAGGCAAGGCACGAACGCGCGGTTTGAGGTGGTGGATAACCCGCAAATCCCCACGGTACCAAAAGTTAAGGTATGGATACAATGCGTGATGAAGTCGGAGGATACACTGCGACTTCTGCAGAATAAGCATCCGAACATACCGACACAGGATGGAAGGTACTTACTGTATCTCGGCCTACCGAGGATGGTCAGTTCTACATATTCCAAATAAACAAACAGGCGGAGGATATTTTGTACACGCAGATTGGCAAAATGTCCTTTGGCACTGGCAAAATGTACATGCGACTCAGGAAAAGAAGTCCCGAGGTTAAAAACCCTAACACGCTAGAGGTGGGCGAAGTCGAAAAGGACCTCAAAAGCCTAAGGTAAAAAAGACAGGTGGAGGTCCCCGACGTCACCACGAACGTACTAGAAGAGGACCAACCGCTAAATGGTGCTGTGACTCGCACAGAGCAACACCCGGCACAACAGTCACGAGAGGTTGAAGGGGGCCTCGAATACTTTAAACCAAAAGGGCAAGGGGAGGACGACGGCGTCAAGACGAAGGTGCTGGAGGGGCACAAACAGCCCAATGGTGCTGCGAGTCCTACAGATAAACCTCCAACACAGTAAAGTGGCGTCAAGCGAACTCATCCTAACCCTTGAGGAGGTTTCGTTTGACGTGGCGCTGATCCAGGAGCCATGCTCTCATCGGGAGGAAAGGTTTATGGACTTAGCGCGCGCGGGTTTGGCGTTTACTACGCGCAAACGGAAGGACGGGTGCGAGCTGTAATAATAGTAAAGAAACAGCTGCATTCATATATGCTGCCTAATTATACCACTGAGGATCTCGTAGCGGTGGCCGTTGAGCAAAAGAATAAGCAGGCATTTATCCTGGCGTCCTGGTCCATGGCCCATGCAGCGGAGGTTCCACCGATGAAGTGCAAAAGGCTAGTACAGGAGGAAGGGCGCAAAGGGCGGTTGGTCATAGGCGCAGATGCAAATGCACACCACAATACGTGGGTGGATAACAAATTTATAAGGTGGAGGGGATCGAGCTGAGCACGTATTGAATGCAAGGCCTCCGTACAATTAGCGGCGTGAGAATTATAACATAAGAAAATACCGTAATATATGTAGGTAAATGTAATAGCAAACCAGGCGACGGATTGGAGACAAGGCCTCTTCAACCGTTCGAATACTGCCCCAGGTGAAGGAATAAAGCACGGATTGGAGACACGGCCTCTTCAACCGTGCGACCAAAAGCAGTCAACATACACGCAACAACAAACCTACGGATTGGAGACAAGGCCTCTCCAACCGTAGAAACAACGAGTATGAGGGTAAACGTCACACATGCAATCAGAGTTTATACTCGGATTGGAGAGAAGACCTCTCCAACCGTTACGTATTGTGAAAAAAAAACAAAAAAACAAAAAACAAAAAAAAATTTCTAGTTATACATATATAATTTATTTACACATATATACATATGTAAAAAACAAAACCCTACAATACAAGTAGTCGAAACGCACAAGCATGCCACAAGCACTATATGCACAGTGGTTAAGGTAGGCTTGCAAATATTCGTAGAAGTGGTATGCGTCAAGCACATTCAGGTAGTAAGCAGGGCGTGTCAGTCCCAGCGTTAACCATACCGCGGCACTATCTAAGTACAGCAACGTGACCCCGACAGACGTAGAGCTTAGTGCTCAACCTACCTCCCGACGGAATACTTGACGGTAGTACCGGGGGGTAAATGGTACTCAGACGGTAGGAGGTTTAGTGCGGTTAAAGTCCCACACTGACTATGAGGCTTTCGATGCTTCCTCCTCGTAAAACAAAAAAAAAAAACATAGATACCTAGATAGATACAGGCCAAGTTAATAAAAGCGTGTTAAAAAGGGCTCCAGTATGCTCTTTCGTAGATGTGCCATGCATCCACTTCTATCATTAATATAGGAATGCGTTTTTCGCATTACGTGCAAGGTTTGAAATCTATGGCCATTAGGGTGGTCATAAGTTCAATTGACCATTTAAGCCTAAAACTTAGATTATTACAAATTATAAATATATTTTAATAATAATAGGATTTCTAGCGTTTGGGGTGTCGGAATGCATGAGATTCCGATCAGCTCGGGAACTGGTGGTCGCAACGGGCGAGTCTTGGAATCATCTCATTGGGAGGTTGGAAGGACGTGTTCTCAATCATGCCCTACTCCAAGACGTATGATTACACAGTTTTATTATTTATGCTGTCGGAATGCATTTGATTCCGGTCAACCCAAAAGCTAGCAGCTCATCAGAACGAGCCACTCTTATCGGACGGTTGGAAAGGACGCGTTTCCAATCCTCCCTGTACCAGCTTTTATGTAAACACAACCAACTATAATATATGATTGTTGTAGGAATATACTGATTCACATTAACACTCCAATGTTTGTCTGGGACGATATTTTCAGGAATTCTTTCCAAATTTGATTGCGAGCGATATATGTTTTTGACCTGATGCATAAGGTTCCTCTGTGTCTATTTGGATTGCCATGTACGCTCAAGGATCTGTAACATGAAATACAGATACAAAATATTTTATCTTATTGGAAGGGTTTTGCAATATTCTAATAATCTTGTATTTGTATTGTATTGTATTTTATTAAACATTTTCCAGATGCATACTTATTAACCTAAGATTAAAATATTACATTAAATAATTTCAAATTACTATGCAGCATAGGAAAAGTATATGGCATTTTTTATATTAAAGTTTAACATAGTTCTAAATGCCAGTCCTAGCTTTGGTATATTGTTTTGTGTGGGGTGTACAAAAATAAAAATTTCATAAAGAGTTTAAGTTATACATTAAATTAAATCATCAAAGATATGAAAGAGAATCAATACTAAATATTTGCAGCTTCCTAAGGTATGTACGGTTTATAGGGTCATCCTCAGCATCGTTTCCAATTCAAAGTGATTATAACCAAAAAGATACAGCTTAACTTCTTTTTTAAATAAGTTGACATTTCTTATTACCTGTACAGTGGCAGGAAGGGAGTTGAAAACTTTGCACGACGTGCATGTGTAAAAACTTCTAAAGTGCGACGTCCTAGTATGCGGAATTTGTACCATCGGAAGTAGATTTCTTCGTAAGTTGTAGACTTCCGAAGGAAAGCTTTCCAGGTAGCCACACCGTATAAAGAATGTTTTTAAAACTTTGTAAAGATAGAGATGTCGACACGGAAATATATCTAGTTTCCTAAAATATAGCATAGAGTGAGACCTATAGTTTGCACTACAGATTCGCCTTATAATCGCCTTTTGAATTGTTACCACTGCTGACAGCTTATTAGCCGAAGCGCCGCCCCAGCATGTGATACCATATTGCAGTTTAGATTGAAATATTCCGTAGTAAACTGTTTTTAAAGTGGATATTAAACATAACTTTTTCAGACGATAAAAGTGACGAGTGGTATATAGAAAGTATTTTTTTAGTGCATTAATGTGCTCAGACCAACTCAAGCGGTTGTCTATTATAATTCCTAGGTACTTGAAATTCTCAACAACTTCAACCCTGAAGCAGCTCTCACTACAGTGTCTATTACAATCAAAAGATCTCATCGCGTCACTTTGAGTGCACGATATATGGTGCATGTTAAAGCGAGAGCACACTGCGGAGTGAAATATGACATCATAACTTGGTTGTTCTTTGAGAACATGACTGAAATATATAAGTCTAGTTTTACTACTTACAATCAGTTGTGTGAAGCGAACCAGGTTCGTAACAAATGTATATCATGGTTAATGTCACATATTAATTCAAAGTAATTCGGTGTACTGTACGCAATTGCAAGATCGTCTGCAAAGGCAGTGGCCTTGCCTCTCAATGGAAGCTTAAATATTGAATTAATATAGACCAAGAACAATATTGGACCAAGAACTGAGCCTTGGGGAACACCCAGATTAACAAGCTGTAATCTACTGTAGCTACATTCTACTTTAACTTTTTGTGTTCTGCCCGATATATACGATTTAAGCCACTTATGCATAACACCGCGGAATCCTGCAATATATAGTTTATCCAATAGTATACCCCTATCGACCATATCAAAAGCTTTTGTTATGTCCACAAAGAGACCAGCACAACTTCTTTTTTCATCCAGAGCTTTGTAGACGTTCGTGCAAAAATCTAGCAAAGCGTCTTCTGTTGAAAGGTCAGAACGAAAGCCAAACTGCATGGAGCTAAAAAAGCTCGCTTTATTTAGAAAATTAACAATTCTGGTTTTAACAGCCTTTTCAAAAACTTTAGATATGGCCGAGAGTAGTGAAATAGGTCTGTAATTATTAACATCTTTTTTATCCCCTTTTTTCAAGATCGGAATTACAATCGCACATTTCAAACCATCGGGAAAAATACCCTGAGTAATGCTGGTGTTGAATAAGTATATCAGTATATCAACCACATTAAAATATATATTTTTTAAAATTAAATTGGAAATACCATCCTCACCGCATGACTAGAGTTTTTTAAGGTTTTTATAATGCTTATGATTTCGAAACCTGTGATAGGGCCAAAAAAGAAGCTATTTCGAGCATCTTGGCCCGATGGTAAATGGGTCGCAAACCGACAATTGCAGTTAGTTAATACTGTGTTCCCAACCGTTGTAAAGTGCGTGTTAAGTTTATTAGCTACTTCCACAGCATCCGTAATCGACTGACTCCCAGCTGGTAATGCTATTCGCTCATTATCTTTTTCACCGTTTCGATTAAGAAGATTATTGACAACTTCCCATTCTTTCCTAATATTACCAAGTGCTGAATTAAACTTGTTTCGAAAGAAGTTTTCCCGCGTCAGTCGTATGGCCTTATTGGTGCTATTACTTATTTTGTTGTATCTAGTGCGGAGCCTTCTATTACTAGGATACTTAGCACACTTTTTTCTTAGTTGGTTTTTGAGCTTTATTTTCTGTAGGAGATCCCGAGTAATCCAAGATTTAAGTCTCACATTTTTTTTACGATCATTTACAGTATACGAAGAGTTGAGAATGTGCGCGTTTAAGGTATCTAAAAATATGTAAAAAGCTACTGATATGTCATTTTCAGCGAGGACATTCGACCAACTTTCGAAACATAGCTTATGGTTCAGCATAGGGAAATTAACTTTGGTATATGATTTCTGAACGCGATTTGCTTTTGGTTTGTCGAAAACAATTCCAAATATTTGCAAACCCGTCATGGTGTGATCAGTTACTTGCAAGTCAATGTTAAAACTATTACAATATCTATATGGTACGGCATTAAAGCGGCAAAAAATATGATCAATACACGTACCCGAACTTAAGCGCGTCGGCTCATTAATATAGGAAGTATAACCATTTCCAGCCATCAAGGCCAAATAATCGTCAGTTGTATTACAGTGATGCAAAAGGTCTAAATTAAAATCACCCAGTATGAAAAAGTTTGTAGTTTCTTCACACAGCACGAAACTGGAAACTGGCTCCAACACCTCCCGCACTGTATCTATCATTCGCATTGGCATAAAAATTGAAATGAGGTATGCTGTAGTCACTTACTTCATAAGAATATATCCAAATTTCCGTTAAAAATATAATATCTGGTAGGCAACCTAATGCATCGATATGACTTAAAAATAAATCAAAATTCTGCCTAAGGCTACGTATATTCTCATGCACAACTTTTATATCGTTAGAACCTACTGAGGGCGCTTTATGAAAAAAAATTTTGCTAGCGATGATTGGGTTATCATCAATCAGAACGTCAACAAACATCGAAGAAAAATAAATGAAGAAAAAAAGAACAAAGAGTATAGCTACAGAGTAGCTAATCAACAATAAATTTTATGTCTTCAAAAGTTCTGATGTTGATAACCCTCTCATTTTCTGCTCTTTTTAATAGGAAGCTCGATTTCCCTAACCATAAATATTTGTAGTGTTTCTCTTTCTTTAATTTATATGCTGCCGTAAACAAAGCTCGATTAAAACCCGTGAGTGCATCATTAATATATATTTTGTTATTGCTAGTTCCATCAAACATTCGCGCTGTCAGCTTACGTGCTTTTGTTTTTCTCGCTGCCATAACTCTCTTCTTGGTATCAGTTGAGGAGAAATGCACGCGTATAACACTGCGGGTGAGCGAAGCGTCATTTTTTTGCTTTATGCTTCTTACTACGCATTTTTCAATCTCAGATGGTGTTACTGAGATTCCCAAAGTGTCCACGATTTCCTGCATACATTCTTCCGCATTGTTGCTGTGTTCTTGTGGAATGCCAGCAATTTCAATCGCGTTGTTAAGGTCTCTCTGGTCTCTCCAGTTAAGCTTGCTCTCTAACGTAGTCACCTTTTCTTTTAATGCTTTGTTTTCATCAGCAAGCATACTCAGTGTGCTAAGCATTTCAGAGTTAACACTTCTGAGGTGTTTAAGTTTTCACAATTTTTAACATGATTAGGTAGTTCAGTAAAACATTTCTGGCCTTTGTAAAATATATTTTACTTATCCACTTCTGTTTTGAGAAGAGGTAATCTAAAATTATTATTTTCCCTGATTATGTAAGAATGGGTTTCATTCACATAAACAAGTTTTTCACTTAGGTAGGCTGGTAATTTACCATGCTTGATATAAAATACAAATTTCATACTATGGTAAAATATCAACTGTTTCAAACTCAACCAGTTTAGTGCATCAAGCATACTCTTTATGGAACTGACGTACCTCACTTTCGATATAAATCTCATAGTTTTGTTTTGCATAATTTGTAACCTGTCTACTTGTGTTTCATTGGCAATAAAGAATATTGTAGGGCAATATAAGAAGTGCGGTTCTATGATGGATCTATATACTTTCAACTTATATTTCTTACTAATAAGTTTACACGATCTCTTCCAAAATCCAATTTTTTGTCTGATAAGAAGCTTCTAAACCACTGCAATTCATTTTCCCTAATACCAATTTTTTTAAGTTTATCGAGCATTGTATTCCTATCAATTGTTTCGAACGCTCTTTTCAGGTCAATGAAAACTGCTACTATATGTTTTTCTAGGCTCAGCTCTTCCTTCCAGCTAGATATGACGTAATTTAACGCCGTCTCGCAAGAGTGCCTTTCTCGGAAACCGGATTGTCCCTTTATAAGGATTTTATTATTTTCTAAGTAATTAAGCAGTTGATTTTTTATTACAATTTCTAGAATTTTTTCTATGTTCGGCAATGTATTTATCGGCCTTAGTTCTTCTGCCATTATTGAACCTTTTACTTTCCTAATTGGTACTATTGTCAAAATTTTCCACATGTCTGGGACTATTCCAGTAGTCATGGATTTGTTTATAGCGGTTGCATAAAAGAAACCCATATACGATACTGAATCTTTAATTACGCCTTCTGAAAGTAAACCCCCCCCCCCCCCCCCCCCAGTTTTATTTTTGAACCTTTTTGCTACACGTGTAACTTCCTCAACCGTAATTTCTTCGAATTTTAAACACGACCTAGCTTTAAATTGGAAGTCGTTCTGACTTTGAACAACTTCAATTCCCCTGTTTATATCAACAATGCTATCTATAAAGAAGGAGTTCAATGCTTCCGCAATATCGCGAGGTGTATCATATGTCACACCTTTTACGATCACCGTCAAGATGTTTTCTTGTGGCCCGCTAAGTTTACAGCATGCTTAAGATGCTTCCACATTAGCTTGCTATCTGAACTATTGATATCAATTTTATTCTCCATGTATTTAATCTTTTTAAATTTGATTAGTTTTTTTTAGTACTTCGCGACCATTTTATATTCGGTATAGTCACCCGTTGCTCTAGCTTGTGAGTGCAACCGCTATTTTAGTTTATTCAATTCTGTCTATTCTTCGTCATACCATTTATTTCTTAACTTTACCGTACTTTTTTTTTTGAAACGTTAGTACTCGCATACAATCTAGTAAACGAGTATTTATATAGTTGACCATATCGATGACATTCATGCTTCTTATTAAACTGAGATCGCAATTCCTCAGTAGAGTGGTCAAGTTATCGGCAGAATAATTCTCCCAGGA
Organism: Eurosta solidaginis; assembly: GCF_040869045.1. Classification (NCBI taxonomy): domain Eukaryota; kingdom Metazoa; phylum Arthropoda; class Insecta; order Diptera; family Tephritidae; genus Eurosta; species Eurosta solidaginis. The sequence continues at coordinate 198,321 of NW_027136949.1, forward strand.
TGCTGATGAAATGACTCTTCGTAACGGGTTTCAATTGCTTGCTTTTATAGCAAATGAAATAGTTTCGTGATCGGATATTCTGTGGTCTTCAAGATTTACACAAGACAGTATATCAGCGTTTGCACATAATAAATCTATTTTTGTTTGAGAAGTTTCCGCGACTCTTGATTTGAAATTTATTTTTTGTTTCATTGCGCTACGTGCACAAATTTCATTCAGTTTGTAGCTACTCGAAGAGTTAATATTTAAGTTTATATTGAAATCTCCAACTATAAGGGAATTCGTACCTGATTCTAATACTTCTGATAAAATACTCTCTACGTGTTTTAAAAATTCACTGTCACTAGAACTTGGAGAATGGTGCAACACACCTATTTGCCACTTAATGTCCACTTGCTTTAATTTTACTATAGCACACCATACATTTCTATCAATTGATCGATTAAACCTGACTTTTTACTTGATTTCCTTTTTCAGTAATAAAACGACCCCTCCCGTATGTCTACTATGAGAGTCGCAGCGAATTAATGTATACGGTGCAATATTAATTTCAGAATCAAGAATATCTGAAGTTATACGTGTTTCTGAGTATAAAACAATGTCCGGATCCACTTCTTCTATCATTTTTTCGAGCTCTGCTTTATTTGCTAACAAACTACAAAAATTCAAGCAGACACATTTCAAATCAAAAACATTTATTACTGGGCTTGTACGTCTTGGTTGCTAAAAACCAACTCGTTGTTTTTCCAGTTTAAGCTTCCTTTGATAAACTGGGCAGTCATGGCTCATTATGTTATGGTCTATATTGAGCTTAAAACCTAACTGATTATTGGCATCTACGCAATTACCACATTTATTAATGGGCATGCTCTCCTGGCAGTTTTCTGCCCCATGTTCTCTCAGACATTTACTACATCTCTGTTTCAGAGTGTAATTGGCAGCTATGTGGTTAAACCCTAAACATTTGTAGCACCTTTTTACAGTTTGGCCGTAATAAACGGGGCAGCGATCCCATCCAACATTAATTTTCTTATGTCTCAGGATGGCCTCATAATATTTATGCTCTATTATGCACGGCCACCGTGATGTGATGGTAGCGTGCTCCGCCTACCACACCGTATGCCCTGGGTTCGCACCCCGGGAAAAGCAGCATCAAAATTTTAGAAATAAGGTTTTTAAATTAGAAGAAATTTTTCTAAGCGGGGTCGCCCCTCGGCAGTGTTTGGCAAGCGCTCCGGGTGTATTTCTGCCATGAAAAGCTCTCAGTGAAAACTCATCTGCCTTGCAGATGCCGTTCGGAGCCGGTATAAAACATGTAGGTCCCGTCCGGCCAATTTGTAGGGAAAATCCTCTATTTTCTTTCTTAGCGCGTTTAATTGTAATACATTTCATTTTAGCTTCCCTCAGTGTATCATTCTGCGCAAGGATCCGGCTAACTATTTCGCTCTCGATATGCTCTGCACTAATATTAGCTACCACAACTCTAGAGAAATATATTACAATATATAATATAAATATTATACACATTTTTATCCAAATTTTCTGTTAGCGTATCTCTAATTTTGTCCTTGTCGCCTGCTGTATTAGCGCTTATAATTATCGTGCCATTATTTTTGTTTTGTACCCTTCCTATATTTAAATGGGATGGACCTATTTTGTTTAAATCCGTTTTTTTTTTCTCAATGGTTTGTTTCACTTTGGGCTTAATAACAATTGGAGGGATGCCTTTTGTAACAGTGGCATATGTAGAAACATTTCCACCATCAAAACCTTTATTCTGATTTGCAGCCTTCTTAACCTCTTTTATAATGTCATCTTTCTGTTTCATTAGGGATATTAGCAACCTTTTTAACTTCATTAATAATTTCATTCTTTTGCTTAGTGAACGCCTCATTCGATATACTAACTTTACTTAGTTTATCCTTATTTTCTAAGCACAAGCTTTCTATTTTTTTCATTAACTGTAGTATTTCTGAGTTCACCTTATAGATTTTTTCTACGATTATTTTCGCCTCTCTTTCGTTGTGAGTTATGGAAGCGCTTATTTCCCTTATATGTTCACTCAACATTTTTTCAATTTCGCTTTTTTGATTTTTCAAATTTACTTTGTTTACCTCTAAAATAGCCAAGATTTCCCTTAAAGCCTCATCAACATTGGAAACATAAGTCATGCAATCATCACAAATAAATCTTAAAAGTTTACAACCTTGCAAACAATTAAGGCCATAATCATCGATAGGTGCACACGCAATGTTTTTATGGTAAACCATACCACACACACCCTCACATCTTACACCTGTTTCCCCTCTTCTTTTTTTGCGATATTTCAGGCACTCTTCCATTTTCTGCTTAACAGTTACACAAAACTGCACAAGCAAAATATATTTTCACCTTTTTATTAAAATTAATTTTATAATTGAATCTCACAATAAAGGCACTTTATTAATGCTGGTACATCACCTGTCACTACTTTGCTAGTTTCACCAATTTTTAGTGCTTATCAAAGCACACATACTTTATAATATTTATTCTATTTACGAGCTCCAAACACACGTCCGTTCGCAAGCAATCACCTCACCCCACCATCACATTATTGGATTGTCATCGAGCCTTGATACGTGTGCAAAGTTTTAATCAAACTTATGGCCATTCAAAGTGGTAATAAGGCCAATTGACCTTATGGCCGTTGACCTTCTGTCACCACACCATCACATTAATGCATTGTCATCGAGCCTTGATACGTGTGCAAAGTTTCGATCAAACTTATGGTCATTCAAAGTGGTAATAACGCCAATTGACCTTATGTCACCACACCATCATATTAATGCATTGTCATCGACCCTTGATACGTGTGCAAAGTTTCAATCAAACTTATGGCCATTCAAAGTGGTAATAAGGCCAATTGACCTTATGGCCGTTGACCTTATGTCACAACACCATCATATTTTTTTTTTCCTTAGGTCTCTACACGCTAGCCGCGCTTCGAGAAAATGTATTATTTCTTTTCTTGTATCTTTTCATGTACATAACTTGAATTTAAAATTATTATAACTTAATATATACATGCATGTGAGTATCGTTGGTGATATGATTTTATGAAACAATACTGTCTGCAACTGGATACAGACGTTTAAATTTCAGGTATTTAACTTAGCATAAAGTAATGAATATTTGGTAATGTGCAATGAATTAAAGATTTTTAATGTACTAAATACATTACTAATAAATTTCTTGAAAGACTCGATCAATTCTTGATTCCGTGAAATATCTATTATGTTGTATGGTTGTAGGTTGAGCTCCTTGCAAAGGGTTTCATGAATTCTTCTGGCATTCTGGTACCTGGGACACGAGTAGATTAAGTGACTAATTGACTGTGCTTCTCCTTCGTTGCATGGACATAAGTCCGTATCAATAATATGGAAGCGCTTCAAGTAGGCTTTGCAGAAACTGTGACCAGTTAAGCACTGCGTCATTTCGAATGAAATTCCAAATCTTTCACTATATATCTCTGCTTCTTTTGGCGCCTGGAAGAACATTTTTGTGGTACTGCCTGCCGATTCATCTGTGTATTCACGACGCCATGCTTCTTGCGTTTCTTGTTGTATATTTGCTTTAGTATAGCTCATTGGAAACTTTTTGTAAACAGGACTTGTTGTCAGACCTCCCGCTTCCTTGGCTGCTTTATCTGCTTGCTCATTTCCGTCGATACCAGTATGAGTTTTTTGACGTAGAAAGAACAACCGCTTATGTATTGACGCTATTAATGGCGTCGTACTGCTTCTATTTTTGATATCTTCAAGACATGATTGGCTATCACTAAAAATGTGTAGGTTTTGTGTTGCCAAGTACCTTTGAGCCCAGAATAGCGCAGAATCGATTGCGTACGCTTCAGCTTGGAACACGCTGCATACATTGTGAAGCTTAAATATTTCTTTTTCAGAAGTTCCATCTGGATGGATGATAACAAAGGCCGATCCGCATTCTCCCGTTTCTAGTTTGCTTCCGTCTGTAAAGATCTGTGTGGTATGATGTGCTATTAAGCTATCAATTTCGACCTGTCTACTGATTTTGCTATATTCAATGGTTTGCCGATCGGCTGGGTGTAGTAAGTCTTTCGGATGTATATCTCTATCTAAATCAACTTCTACTGGTAACCCAGGTTTTCCGCCTTGTTTTCTGACCTCGTATACTTTGCTTATTTCTGCAACTTTAAGATGTAGTGGCGTGAACGCAGCTAGTGCTAGTGCAGAACTTGCGGGCACAGTGTGAAAGCCACGTATCGCTCTTATAGCAAAACTTCTTTGAAAAGATCGGAGAAGCTTACGGACGCAGTAGTAGTTAGTTGCTCCTCCCCAGACACTTGATGCGTAAGTAATCATGGGCTCGACAACTTGTCTGTATATTATCGCAACATTTTCGGCATGAATTCCCCATGTAGGTCTCACATATTTGCATATATTATTAAAAATTCGTTGCGTTTTTCCAATGATATAGCGTGCATGGCTGATAAAATTTAAATTGTTATCTATTATAACTCCGAGAAGTTTTATAGACTCTACGAACGGCAAGTTAGTTCCATTTAAGTAAGTTTTTGTTGTTCTTGATTTTTGTGTAAACGCTATTGCCTTCGTTTTATCATCACCAAATTGTAGTTTGACATCGTTTCCCCATTGATGTATTTGGCATAAAGCAGCATTAGCTATACATTCGAGCTCCGCGCGTGTTTTTGCGGCCAAGGTAAGGAGCACATCATCGGCAAATGCTTGAATTTGCCATCCATTTGGTAGTGGCATGGTAAATAGGCTATCTAAAATTATGTTCCAAAATGTATGGCCACATATGGAACCTTGGATACACCCTTTTGACATTGATTTTTTGGCAGTGGCATCAACATATTCTAATCTAACCGATCGGTTATCTAGATAGCTTTTAATTGAGTTATAAATATTTGATAAATATTTGTACGTTGGCATTCCAGCTGTTTAAAAAGTATGGGCCACCAAGCATTATCAAAAGCGGTTTTGATGTCGAGAGAGACGCAAATCACCTGGTATTTCTTGCTTCTTCTTTCTTTTATATGATGGATTGCGTTGTATAACGCGTCGGTTGTCGACGTTTGCTGTTTAAAGCCAAATTGCTTATTAGACCACAAATTATTGCTTTCTAAGTGGAAATTTAAACGCTTAGTGAGTAGTTTTTCCAACACTTTGCCTAATATTGGTAAAAGCCCTATTGGTCTATATGATGATACATCTCCAACCGCTTTATTGGTTTTTGGTATCACTTTGACATACGCTTCTTTCCATGCCTTCGGAAAGTAACCAATTTTTAAACAAGCGTTGTATAGTTTAGTTATTAAATCAGGATAATCTTTGATTACCTCCAAGCATATATCCGATGTCAGGTGATCTAATCCAGGAGCTCTATTAGGGTTCATTGTATTAATAGCCTCGACGACCTCGGCTTCTGTGAAGTCTTTTTTGACAGGTGTACTTATGCTATTTGTTACCTGACTGCGGATTTCACGCTGGCTTATGGTTATGTCTTCACAATCGTCTGGGTAGAAGTGCTGAAGTAGAACATTTGCTGTTTCGATACTGGTATCTGTGGTACTTCCTACATGGTGAAGTATCGTGGGCGGACGCCGTACGGGTACATCTTTTATAATTCTATTTGTGACCGACCAAAGATCTTCTTTACCCTGGTTTTTGCAAAAATCCTTGAAATGTTGTATTGAAGCTGCCTTCAGTGTTGCTGCATACTCGCGCTTTGCATCGGAGTGCATTTTAGCAGTTTCTTCTAATGGCCTACCTTGCTTGGACAGCCTATTCAGTCTGTGGTGAAGTTTTATACACTTTTCTTTAAGCGCTTGTAGGTCTTTGTTCCGCCAAGGGTTGTATGGTTTAGAACCGCGCATCATCTTCATTGAGTTATCGCATGCAAATTTTATACTATTGGTTAGACTTGTTACAACGTTATCTATTACGTGGTAGGTGCAGTTTTGAAAATTGGTGTTAAGTATATTTGATTCTTCAACGCAACTTTTCAAGGTGGCATTAAATTGATCCCAATGGGCGGATTTAGTATTATACATATAAGTCGAATTGCTTGTTGATGCTTGAGTCTTATAATTTTTTATGATTTTAAATGTTATGGCGTTGTGGTCTGAATTTTGCATTGCTTCGACATCGACGCGCCAGTCAACAATACGCTGTACAAGGCTCTCTGAGGCAATGGTTATGTCTACAATTAACGTGGCAGATATGCCATGACGGATAGCGTTGAATGTGGCTACGTTACCCTCGTTACAGACTGCCATACTTCTAGACGAAATCATGTTTGCTAACAAAGTACCACGTTCGTTATCATTATTTGAGCCCCATGAGGTGTGCCATCGGTTAAAGTCGCCTCCAAGTAGCTGCAGTGAGGACGCTGTTTTCTCGAGAAAATTGCTGATTGAGGTCATTGTGTTAAATTTGTCTACTACGGGCTCCACGTAAGCGCTCCCAACGAATAACTGGCGATTGTCAATATGAAGCCTTATGACACTTAAATTTGGCGTTAAAAACTGTGACATGCCCAGAGATGTACCTATAGACTCTTTAACTAAAATGCAAGCTTTGACTCTTCTGTTCTCTGCAGGAAATTGGAAAGTTAAGATACCACTTGTGGAGCTAATTGTAGTATCTTTGTACATTGGCGGTTCGCTACATAATGCTATATATATAGAGTGGGACGTAAAATATTGTAGTAGGTCTTTGTATGCAGTATAGCAGTGGTTAACATTGACTTGTATGCATTTTAGGGGCTTAACACCCATAATCGGTCCGTGCGTTAATACGCTGTTGAATTGCTTTAAGTTGCGGGCAGTATTTAACGCTGGTCGCGGAATGCTTTACATCGATTTTTGTGTTTGATGATTCATTTCGCTCTAAGCAATTGAAACACTTTAGCTTTTCGCAATCTTTTTTAAAGGGGCAATTCCCGAATTGGTGTTCCTTGCTTGCGCAGTGGGAGCAGGGTGCGCTTTGAGAAGTACATTTACTCTTGGTGTGTCCAAATTGGAGACATTTGAAACATTGCAGAAAGGCACTAAAGTCGGATACGTTAACACGCTGATAGTCTATGTTAAGCCGCTCAGACACAAGCATTGTTTTCCGGACTAGGGGACTTACTTCAAAGACAGCATTGAACATAAAATCAGGGTTTCGGCGATTTCGTTTCACAAAGCGCAGTTTTATATCGCTGTCTTCCATCATGGCTCAGCCTACATTGGGGTTTTGGTTTCTGATAATCGGAACGAGTTCCTCTACTTGCACTTCTTTCGATATTCCTTTTATAATCACTAATGGCCTTCTAGTTTTTGCATTCTCTGCTCTAATGTCAGATACATTTGATAACTTATTCATTGTTGTATCGCGTTGCTCTAAGTTGTCGAACTCGTTTCTAACTTTGTTGTTTGACACAGGGGCTACTTTTAATGGAGCAAAATTGGTATCTTTAAATGATACACGTTTTTTAAAAACTATTTAACAAAGCCGAGTGATTTTGATTATCCTTAGTTGAGCTGATTACAATTGCTGGATTGCATTTTTTATCTCCCGATTTGGCTACATTTGCTTAACTTGCATTAGGGGACTCATTTTTTGAATTCAAAGATTGTATTAGCAGAGAGAACTCCTCTCTTATTGTGGCACGTATATTGACCGAGGTGTTAGCAGGATCACCATTTTTTTCATTTAGCAAAAGTGATTCAAGGGTGGGGATGAGAGCCATGAGTTTCGTTGTTTGATTGATTACGCCAGTTTTTATTTCTCTCTTAACATTGCCGGAATCTTGAATTAGACGCTGTATTTCATTTGAGATGTCGCTGATAGCTTTTATTATAGTTGCTGTGGAACTCATATTTTTGGATTGTGTTCTTGCTGTCTGCAAGTAACGAGCTTACTTTCCACAACACTACTATCTAGCTAAAATAAATAAGCTTACGTTCCACATCGATCTCGGCGAACTTGAAAAGCTGAACTTAACTTCTACACCCTTTTCAGCTGACGCGAAATAGAGCCTACGTTCCACACTTCTATTTCTGACAGTTTTCCTGTTCCACGGCTAACTCTATCAGCTGATTTGGCGAAGGCGCGTAAAAATATGTGGGCGACAATTTGTGTTGTTGTTGTTTGTATAAATGCAAAGAGTGTAGATTAATAAGAGGGAGCATTGTAGAGTCGTTCATTTTCCACAAAGTGGAACGGCTGCGCGAGGAATACACCATACGTTTTGCCCCTGCTTCGTTTTCACCATCTGAATTAAAAAAGTCATGAGCCTGGGTATTCGCGCAATTTTAATGATGTAAATTGTATGGCGCTAGCGCCAATGCGGTGCCAGCTCAATGGTAGCTCATTGACGCAATCACTCCAAGCAAATATTTTGACGCTACTTAGTAGTGCGTGCGTAGTACATTTCACTTGCGCTATTGAGTGAAACGATTTTTATGTGTCAGGCACGAGTTTGGTGTTATTGGCGCTACTGGCAACGATGACACTGAGCTGATGACGGTAGCGCTGGAAGTTCAGCTTTTGAATCAGAGAAAGAATTGATGACCCGTGTAAATTATTATGGCTTTGTCTATTATTGGTTGTGTATTTGAACCAAATAAATGCTGCGGACATAACAACCGGAGCCATTTTTGAGTTGTATATTTTATATTTAATGCACAATTAATATGGGTGTGTTTGAGCAGCCAAATAATAACAGCAGTACTGCTAAAGTGCTGCTTAGTTGATGGAATGTAGCTAATTTCCTAGTGATGATCAATAGATTGTCAACATTTCGTTCAACGAATGCGCGAAATTGCCACATCTGCTCAAATTTTCCAATATTTTCCATTGTTGATTTAACTTATGCTGTTATGCCAATATTTTTCAGCCAGCTTATTTCAAATAGGTAATTTTTCCAAAAGCAAAATAAATTACAGCAAAGATTGCAGAGTTAAACAGCCTTAAAATATCAGCTATGTTGAGGCGGACAGCATAGCAAAAAGTATGGTGAATTCCTCGCGCAGCCGTTCCACAAAGTTTTACAAGTCTACAATGTACCATCTTATAATTTTTAAAATCTTTGATAAATGTTACTTTTATATGGGCACCTTTTTATAGAAATGTTTTATTTTGCACTTATTTAGTTGAATTCGCTTACCCCTAGAGCTGGGACAAGAACAGTCTCGATATATGTAACAAAATCACTTTTTACACCTTGTAAACTTTTTAAACTTTAGAAATTTTATCTCGACTTTGGATATGAAAGAAAACACACCATCATATTAATGCATTGTCACTGATCCTTGATACGTGTGCAAAGTTTCAATCAAACTTATGGCCAATCAAAGTGGTAATAATGCCAATTGACCTTATGGCCGTTGACCTTATGTCACCACACCATCACATTAATGCATTGTCATCGGCCCTTGATACGTATGCAAAGTTTCAAATTAATCAGACTTCTAGAAACCGGTGAAAATTAAGCTCCGTTACATACAGGCCAAGCTAATAAAAGCGTGTTAATAAAAAACTTGAATCCTTCATGTCCTTTAATTGGTTGTGCTAAAACGTACATTAAGATCATAATATTTTCTTGTTTGTTTTATATCATGAAAACAACTTCTTAGTACTGAGAATAAGTACGTATATTTTTCTGAAAAAAAAAAATTCACACCAACTGAGTGTTTTTCTTCTCCAGTCCAATATTATAATAATGGCCGCCTTTTCTTTTTGCCGACCTCCCCATTTCCAACTTGTTTCAACACCTGTTGTCCATTCACAATAGACAACAGGGTTGCACCAAGTGGGAAACAGGATAAGATCATAAGGCTGCTATTACAAACTTTTAAATTACCTTCTTTTAAAAGTGGGCGATGCCACACCCATTGTCCAAAATTTTACTAATTTTCTATTTTGCGGCATAAGGTCAACTCACCTACCAAGTTTCATCGCTTTATCCGTCTTTGGTAATTATTTTTCGCACTTTTTCGGTTTTTCGAAATTTTCGATATCGAAAAAGTGGGCGTGGTTATAGTCCGATATCGTTCATTTTAAATAGCGATCTGAGATGAATGCCCATGAACCTACCAAATTTTCATTCAAGATACCACAAAATTTACTCAAGTTATCGTGTTAACGGACAGACGGACGGACGGACATGGCTCAATCAATTTTTTTTTCGATGCTGATGATTTTGATATATGGAAGTCTATATCTATCTCGATTCCTTTATACCTGTACAACCAACCGTTTTCCAATCAAAGTTAATATACTCTGTGAGCTCTGCTCAACTGAGTATAAATATTGACAGGAAAGATATCTGAAGTAACAAGAAGGCATTAAACGTTTGAAGATAAGTGATATTAATGGCATTCAACACAAGGAAATTGAGGACTTTATATGCGATAAAAGTAAATTATTTTTTGAAAAGTTAAACTTACCTACAGACTTTTTGGAAAATGATCCAAAAACTTGGAGCACAAATTCATCTTACAAACAATGTTTAGATATTGTTCGTAAACTTAAAGTGGTAAATTATGCAGCTGAGCGCGGCATAAAGCTTTTTTGTGAATATAATCAACTTTTAACAAAAAATGAAGAACAAAGCCAATTTTTACTCCATGTTGTTAAAGATTATAAAGCACGTTTTCCAAATGTCAATAAAGAAACCATGTTACAAGTTTTTAAATAATAGAATGAATACTTTTTGTTAAAAGGCTGTAGTTTAAAATAAAATAAAGATTACTTTTCCAATATGTGATTTTATATCTATTGATTTTTTCCTACGCTGCAAGTTTATGATGTCATATTTTTACACATTTTACATCATATTAAAGTATTAAATATTCGCATTTGTCGGTTGCCATTACTTAGATAATATGAATGCAATAGGCTGTATAAATATTAGGAATAATTCAAAGTATTCTTATATTGGTAAAAGGGCATATTATGCGGCACGCCTTCCCTTTATTTTAGCTCTCTTATTTTTTAATGGGATTATTTTTTCATCAATTGAAATCATTTCCACCACTTCCGGCCACCGTGGTGTGATGGTAGCGTGCTCCGCCTATCACACCGTATGCCCTGGGTTCAACTCCCGGGCAAAGCAACATCAAAATTTTAGAAATAAGATTTTTCAATTAGAAGAAAATTTTTCTAAGCGGGGTCGCCCCTCGGCAGTGTCTGGCAAGCGCTCCGATTGTATTTCTGCCATGAAAAGCTCTCAGTGAAAACTCAACTGCCTTGCAGATGCCGTTCGGAGACGGCATAAAACATGTAGGTCCCGTCCGGCCAATTTGTAGGGAAAAATCAAGAGGAGCACGACGCAAATTGGAAGAGAAGCTCGGCCTTAGATCTCTTCGGAGGTTATCGCGCCTTACATTTATTTTTTTTTATTTTAAGTCTAAACATTTTAAAATAATTCCTGAGTAATTTTTTTCAAAATAATAAAATTTAATTAAATATATCGTAGGAGTAACATATTCTTTGTAAAAATTCATGCGTGGTTCAGCAGACTTCAGTACAACATTTTCTTTTAATATTTTTTCAGAACACCTTTACTCTATTTCGAGGAGTGGTTAAAACACAAGAAAAACGAAAAAAGTCGCACATATATGACTACAAAATATCACTTTGGTGACATTACTGAAAGCAGCCAAAAAGAAATAAATTTAAAGTTATCCACCTTTTCGAATAAGGTTGGTGACAAACGGTTGGCTTCGGGCACGTCGAAGGAGCGTTTCTTAATTAATAATAAAGCTTGACTGGATGAAAAGGACATACAATTCACTGTGAATACTTTTGTGCCACAACCTTCGACATCAAGTGCTGTTGTGAATCCTGCAGGAAGACCTCGAAAAGATTTCGAGAAATCGTCGTTTAAAACGAAAAAACGTCGCGTCGCGAATTTAGTAGAATATCGGCAGGCTAAGATACTGGGATTGGATATCATAAGTGGTTTCAGGCTCTGGATCAGGGACTGATATCAGTCTTAGACCGGCCATAGTGACGAATGTCACGCGTGATTAGTTATCACGTCCTGCACGAGGTGCCCCTGCTTCTACTGATAATGGCGGATCTAGAGAGGACAACTCGATAAAACCCGCACCCCCTGAGTCATTGTGCCGAGCTCAGGGGAGGGAGGACTCTTTAAGAGTCAAGATCGGTACACAACGGTAACGAACTGTACTGTTTTAGGGCTTTGATTTGACATTACATTTTGACTTGATGACTTTGGGCTGTTAGGTGCGGTATTCTGCCACTTTAAGAGGTCGGGGTGAAACTCTACCGAAATGGCTGGTAGGATAATGCTGCACCTGCCCACGTCCCGATAAAACCGTGGCGGCCCCAAGGTACGTTCCGGCTCCGTCGCCGTTAAGTTGGTGGTGTAGATGCGGTTGAAGATTTTCCCGCTTCGCGCCCGGTCTGGTTGTGAACGCATTACTCATAAGGTAATACGTCAACCCTCGCGTGACCTCCCCGCGTAGCATAGATAACCACGAGACCGTTAAAGGGCGACTACACAATCGGCTCTGGATAGCGGCCTTGAGGGGGACTTTTTTAGAATGGACAAGACTAATACGAATCCGCCAAGAATGGGGTGCGGAAGAAGAGCGCTTTTGATGGAAATCCGTCAAATCAATCTTCAGCACTCTAAGGCGGCTTCCGAAAATTTGTTGATCTGCCTTGAAAAAGGCGGAGTGGATATAGTCCTTGTCCAGGAACCGTGGCTGAGTAGAAACGGCAGTAAGATTTCTGGATTAAGGACTGGAAAATTCAACACTTTGGTGCATGGGGAGGCAAGTAGGCCTAGATCCTGTGTGCTTGTTAAAAAAGAGATTAAAGCTTTTATTCTCTCTAATTTCATCAATACTGACGTAACCACGGTCTGCCTCGAGGGATAAGTAATGAAATGTGGGTGGTCTCAGCGTACATGCCCCACGGGGACGTAGAGGGACCACCACCTGCGATACTGGGTGAAATCACCGCTGAAGCAAGGCGGAGAGGTGTTGACGTGATCATAGTGCCGATGCTAATGCCCATCATAGCATTTGGGGAAGCTCGGACACCAACACTAGAGGTGAGTCTTTATTTACTTTTATTGTAGATGAGGGACTTTGTATATGTAATAGGGGGAATGACCCGACTTTTATTACTGCGGTAAGGGAGGAGTTCCTGGACCTCACCCTGGTTAGTAGAGAACTGGAAGGTCGAATATCTGGATGGAGGGTTCTCAACGAGCACTCCTTCTCTGATCACCGATATATTCAGTTCTCAGTGAACGAAGAACGTCCCGGTAAAATATCTTTTAGGAACCCTAAAAGTAACAACTGGGACTTGTATTATAGGAAGCTGGGAGAGCTACTGCCAGCGGTGCCTATCATTAGTTTGGGCCTGTCCGAATCTGATATAGACGTTCTGGTGGAAAACTTCACCTCGGCAAGCAATAGCACCTTTCAGCTGTCCTGCCCATTGAAAACTTACAGGGGGAAGTTTTTCAAGAGCTAAATTTAAGCCGCAAGTTTAAGTTGGCTGATTACTGCAGTGTATTCCAAGCGGAAATTGCTGCGATTAAGGATGCGGTGGATGGAATGCTATCCAGTGCTACCACAGTTAGGGAATTTACCATCTACTCTGATAGCCAAGCGGCTATCAAGGCCTTGAGCTCCACTACAGTGCGAAAGAGGGTGGTCTGGGAGTGCCTGACCTCGCTTGCGATTGCATCGAATTATTTTACAATTAAGATTATCTGGGTCCCGGGCCATAGTGATATCTCGGGTAACTGTCAAGAGGATCTCTTAGCCCGCATCGGTACAACTGAACCGGATGAAAACGGCTGTAGGGATTTCGGGATCCCGCTGGCCACCTGTGGATTGCTCCTCCATAGCTGGGCCTCGAATCAGCTCAGCAAACGTTGGGCGGATACCACGTCTTGCAGGGTAGCAAGATCTTTCTGACCAAAAGTGGATGGCAGGAGGTCTGCTGAAATAATTGGGTTCACTAAGGCTCACCTATCAATGGTCATTGGGGTTTTGACAGGACACTGTCCCATGGGTATCCATGCGGTACGTCTCAATATACTGGAAACTCTATCCTGCTGCACCTGTATGGAGGATGATGAGGTGGAATCACCAAATCAATTTACGCTTGATTGTCCAACTTTTTCCAGAACTAGGCGAAAGTACTTCGGTCGCGACTCACTTGGATCTCCCGAGGATATATCCAAAGTTGAGATCGGTATCATTCGGGCTTTATCGTTGCTACCCAACGATTCTCTAAGTAGCTAGATCTAAGTCACCGTTATTTTTGGTGTATGTGGTATCACAACGAACCTTCGTGTTGTCCAAGTGAGCTATCCTTATCAGGGCAGCTACCACCTAACCTAGTAGAATCTCGGAGTGTCAGTGAATTAGTAACTGTTGCCGAAATTGCTGCGCGTTCGGCAGGGCAAAGAAAAATTGCAAATGTAATTAGAGATGTTAGTGAGACTCCAAAAAATATTGTTAAGTCTAAAGTTAGGATGCAATTAATTCTAGGCAGTTAACTAGGGACGAAGCTCTAGCTTATTACATAGATTGTAAGCCAACAACGCATTCATACAAACAAACTAGGAAATGGGCATTGAAGGCAGGACATAATGTGTTTCCGTCATATTATAGTTTGTTGAAGTCCAAACAGGCCTGTTATCCTGAAACTCGCGCTGAAATAAATTTGCAAGCTTTATTAAAAAAATAGTGGAACGTCTAGTTCTAGCCCAGAATGAATTTATCAGCAGTGTGCTCCAACAAGTTCATCGTTCACACTTGTGACTAAATGGGGATGTGATGGAAGTTCTGGGTACAGCACATACAAACAAATATTTGAGAGCACTGAAAACACGGACGAGTTGCTTTTCGTATTTTCTTTAGTTCCCTTTAGGTTATTTGATGGGTCCAAAATCGTTTGGAAAAATCCTCGGCCTTCATAAACTTTGTACTGTCGTCCAATAAAATTTATATTTGCTAAAGAAACGATCAACTTAATATTAGCGGAGACAAATGAAGTGTTAGACGAAATCAGTGCTCTTCTTCCAACACGTATCAACTTTGGTGATTCCCAAATCTCTGTGAAACATGAACTTTTGCTTACAATGGCAGACGGAAAGGTGTGTAAATAACCGAAACTCGTTCATCTTAAAAGTTTTTCATCTGTGGCGCCACCCCCAAGACAATGAACGATGCCCCCGCGAAGTTTAATAGCAACGAAGAAAATTTTGGCTTTGGTTTATCTACACTTCATGCTTGGATTCGTTGCTTCGAGTGCCTCTTACATATCAGCTATAAGTTAAATATTAAGAAATGGCAGGCTAGAAGCGACGAAGATAACCCAAACATCAGTATTTGTTCCGACGAAATCAAGCTGAAATTTAAAACTGAGATGGGACTCATTGTAGATAACCCAAAGCCAGGTTTCGGCTATTCAAATGCCGGAAATACAGCCCGTCGCTTCTTTAAGAATGCTGAGTGCTCAGATAACAGGCTTGGATGTTGAAATAATCAAAAAATTGATGTTATTTTGAGGACATTATCTTCTGGATTCGAGATAAACTTGGATGAATTCAATAAATTTTGTCTTGAAACCAGAAGACATTATCTGAGTCTCTATTTGTGGTAAAATATGCCACCTACTGTACATAAAATATTGATTACAGGGATACACCTTAACGTTAAGCTAATCGTTTATCAAAAAATTTCCACCGCTTCTGTTGAAACACTTCGAAATATTATCGATAAGGGAATAAGGGATAAGGTAAGGTGGTAACAGCGAACGGACATACACACAAACTCCATGTAATTTGTTTGTGTAATTCGTTGGTGAAAATGTCAAAAATACTCTGAGAAATGTTCGTATTGTCAAAATTCATGAGAAAAGTTCCAATCAGCTTTGCCAGCATAGTTTGAAATTAATAATCAACATAAACGATTTGATTTCGTTTTGATATGGCAGAAAACGAAACAAAATCATTTCGTTAATTTGACGTTCTTAACGTTTATAAACGAAACGAAATGACTTTGTTTCGTTTATTAATGTTAATTATCGTAACGGAATGATATCGGTTCGTTGGTTAAGCATGCCTGATTGATTCACTGTACAGAGGAGATCGAAGCGGCATTGCTTCCAATTGGGCAGCTTTCCGAAGAGGCTCAGAAAGCACGGAACAAATATTGCCGGAGATTTCGGGAATACAATACTCGCAAATGCTCTCGTGTTGCCACAAGCCGAGACTTACTAACCATGTTAATTATAACATCCGATCCTTTGATCAATAGCCTTCGAGAAATTCCTAAAAAAAAGCCGGATAAAATATGTACAGAAGTAAAAAAGCTAATTGTCAGCCCTAGTACAGAAGAATCGAGATCAGAATCGTCATCATATTGTAGCACAATACCACAAAATAGTGACGATAATACGGTAGACTACTCATCAGATGAAAAATAAATAAATGTAAGGCGCGATAACCTCCGAAGAGATTTTAGGCCGAGCTTCTCTTCCAATTTGCGTCGTGCTCCTCTTGATTTTCCCTACAAATTGGCCGGACGGGACCTACATATTTTATGCTGACTCCGAACGGCATCTGCAAGTCAGATGAGTTTTCACTGTGAGCTTTTCATGGCAGAAATACACTCGGAGCGCTTACCAAACACTGCCGAGGGGCGACTCCGCTTAGAAAAATGTTCTTCTTATTTCTTCACTTCAATATTTTTATTCTGGTTTCCATTTTGTGAGTGTATATTAAATTCCTCTTTCTCTAATGTTAAGTATTGTTCAAATGGCATGGAAGCCTTATACAGCTTTTTCATTACGTTCAGATCTGATACGGTAGCTGTTTTCAAATTATGACGTTTTCGTTTCCTGCAAATAAAAAGAGAAATTAATTAGTAAAAGAGATAACAAAATCTACAAGTATACCACATACTCACCACCGCGTGTTTCATTTCAAATGAATGACTTTTTGCCATTAAGGAATTGAAAAAGCATAGCAAACGTCAGAATTTCTACATTGCATTTCTTACAGGCAATGCACTGCAATACCAACGTTAGGCCTCATGCGCTGGAATATCGCGCACTACATATCTTTATCAATCATTCATTTGGTCGAGATTTAGATATACTCACTTCCACGAATTTTAACATTATCAACTCTACACGTCGAAAATAATGTTGACTGGTGAAAACGCAACTGCACAAGAAGTTTTTTTTGTACATTTTCAGCCAAGTTGCGAACCGTTCCGTGTGGTGGCTGGCCACATGTTATGTAACACCAGACTCAGCGACATCGAGCGACCAAAGTCGAATTATGTAAAGTAAAATACTAAAGCACTATCTACATTGAATGCATGGGTGCTAAATTCAGTTTAGCCCTTTCCCCCTTTTCTTTTCTTTGCGCACATAAGTATTTCCTTATTGTCTTTAATCTTTTATTTCAATTGGTTTTCCTTTGTTTTGCGAAAATATATGGGAAATATTTTTCTTTACGCCACTCAAACAACATTCCGCCAACCCCAATTTGGTCATGATCAATGATATCAATATTCTTTCAGATCTAGACCCGTTACCCTACTGGCCAATTCAGAAGGAGGTGCAAAGTACTTAGACGTCGTTTGCAGCTCTGCGGCAGGGATCATAGCCTTAGACTCTGCGCATAATATAGGAAAAAATACCCAGAGGAGAGGTTGCGGGCCGTGCTTCTACACAAGTAGTGTCCAAACTGCCCGTCGTCCTTTCAACGCGTGGACAAATGTGACAGCAAATATCGCCTCAAAAGGTGCAAAGAAAAGTACCACACCAAGCTCCATTTGGATGAACGTCGGTCGGAATGCGACGACACAACCATAATTGGCGACGACAACCCGTTCGACGACGCGTTGTCAATTAACCTCATGGGACCGACCAGGGGCGGATCCAGCACGATTTGGGAGGGGGAGGGTGCGATATAAGTCAACTTTTTAAGCAAGATAAAGCGACCTTAAAATGTTTCATACAAACACACATATATATCTACACTCATCTACAAAAGTCATCATCACTCAGATTTTTCCAGTTTTTACTAAGTTTTGCTTCGACCTTCATTATTTTTGATATTTTTATAAAAATATGTATTATTATATAACACCAACAATCCAAATATACACTTAAGACTTTTTAGAAAATTCTGGAAAATTCCGTGAATTTTCATAAAAATTTTTAGCTTTCAGTAAGAATTTTTAGAATTTATCTCTCAGATGGGGTTTTGCATAAACGTTTGCGGGCAAATCAAAGAGGATTTTTTGAAATACAGATAAACCTCTCCTAACGGACACCTCCCTTCGGCGGACATTTTTTCATGCACCAAGTTTTAAGTGCATTTTTTAGAACAAATGCCCCTCTTATTCGGACACTCTCTTGGCCGGACGCGGACAGTAATTTGTCATAAAATTAGACCAAAATCCTCTATTAAGCGGACGCGAACCTCTTGTCTACGGACAAAGAGATTTCGTTTCATAACAAATCAGAGAAAAACCTCCCTTGAGCGGACGCGAACTCCCCTTGAGCGGACAAAACTTTACATACATAACAATGCAAAACGTTCGTTACACTGAATTTTAAAAAATGAGGTATGTCGAGGAGGCAAGCTTTCGAAAGAGCGTCTGACTGTCCTATTTTGTGCTAATATTGCAGGAGAGAAAAAAACATCACTTGTTATTGGGAAAGCTGCACGGCCGAGAGCGTTTGCATCAATTGATATTAAAAATCTGCTAGTACATTTGTATTCAAATAAGAAGGCATGGATGAACCATGAGGTGATATCACAGTAGTTGACAGATTTTAACAAAAAAATGGAGTTGCAAAATAGAAAAGTACTATTATTTCTTGACAAAGCGGCATCAGATCCACGTGATATGAGTTTGAAAAATGTTAAGGTAATTTTTCTTCCCAGTAACACGACGTCAGTTTGCCAACCTTTGGATGAAGGAAATTTTAAAATTCATTATCGAAACTTTCAAGACAGGTTCGCCAAACAAAAATATAAATGTTTTAGATGCAATACATTTTATAAAAGAATCATGGGCGAAAGTTCAACCGGAAACCGTGAAAAATTGCTTCCAGAAAGAAGGTTTTGACAAAACTAACAATGGTCCAGTTGAATTCGAGCCCGAAGATGATTTGCCGTTAGCAACGCTTGCTGGTAATTATCAAAAACCCTTGGAGACGTAGTCACTCAAGTTGCGATGACTTCGTAGCAATTGATCATAATGTGTGGACCGAGAGCTCTGAGTTAGAGCTGGATGTTGTAATGGCTGAAAGTTTTGAAACGATTGATGATGCTGATACTGAAAGCATTCACGAAGAAGCTAACCCAATTAACTCTAACGAAACTGCTTTTGGGGCTATTTCAAATTTGAAAAGATTTTCCAGCAAAGACCTGGTTGCTTTTGAATTGCTGCAAAAATTAGAGAGCCATATGCAAACTATTTTCTTTGTAAATAAACAACAAAATTTACGTCAATCGACAATTTCCCAGTTTTCTAAATAATCAAACAAAAAATGCCTTGCTCTAAGTGGAATATTTATTTTTAATTTTGTTATAACTTTATATGAGATATGTATGCATGTGTATGAATTTTGGAATTAATAAACACAAATCTTGTGTGAACAATCTAATTAATATCTTATCTTATATATAAACAGACAAGATGAAAAAATTTGGAACCGTTTTCTGCTAAACTATAATTCTAAGGTATACAAATTATATATATATTGATAGGAAATTTTGAGGTGCAGTGTTATCCATAAATAAAAAAAAATGAAAAATCATTTTAATATAAAAAACTTAACATAAAAGTCACACCACTACACATGCACTTATTCATATTATAAACACGCTGTGTGTGTGTGTACTTGCCTTTTGTGTACTATGCTGAATCGTGAGCATGGCCGAGGAGTTGCTTTGTAGGGAAAAATTAAACAACAATAAAAATGAAACAAAACTACATAGCTCATCATGCATCAAGTGTTTATAAAAACAAAACAAAGTAAGCATGCTAATTTATTGTTGGTAAAAATACTCAAAGTAGGGGTTAGTATTTTTTTTTTTTTTTTGTATTCTCTATATTGAGAATGAGTGAAGCGAAATCATTTCCAAGAGAATAACGGCGTACGAATGTAGTCTTTGTTTTTGGTTTTGTATGTCTTCTGGATATTCGAAAAATTACTGTCATAATTTTGTTTGCAGAAGGTAAGTAAAATATTTCTTAATTAATGTGTTAAAATTTGTGATTTTAATTATTGTATTTGCATAAAGTCCAAATATCGTTTGTTTTCCTATCCTTCGCTTTCTTTTCCTCTCCTTTCCTTTCCTTCCATTTCTTTCCTTTTCTTTCCTACTTTTCAAGATTAAAATTTTCCTGAAGGATAAACCAGACCATACCGATTGGGACAAGCATATACCCGATATTTTAGCAGTTTTGAGAAGTGATTTTCACACGGTGATTCAGTGCTCTCCATATTTTGCATTATATGGCCAAAATATGGTCCAACATGCCTCAGCGTACAATATTTTAGGGAAACTCGGCAGCCTTCGGGAAGACCAGATTACGATAGTGAGCAGAACTGACAAGTTTACTAATATTCGTGAGCAGATCAGTAGAAAATTAGATCAGGCCAAGGATAGGGGAATAAACACCTACAACAAGAGCTCTAGGCAAGTCAACTACAAGGAAGGTCAGGAAGTTTTCCGGTAAAACTTTGCTTTAAGTAACTTCAAACAGGGTATTAACGCCAAATTCCGCCCAAGTACCTTAAGTGTCGAGTGCTCTGAAAAATAGGCAATGCACTGTATGATCTCGAGGACCTAAACGGGAAATTGATAGGTCACTTCCATGCTTCGGATATTCGTCCGCAATAAGCCAACAAGAACATTTTGCTAAATTTAAAAACTGCTTTTTTTTACTTACAAATTTGATTTTTTTTACCCTGTCTGGGCGTTTTAGCGGTCGGGGACATTTCGCCCAGTATTCTCCCCGAGCAATGATATCATAGGGTGTTCACACGCGTACTCACCGAGATCCGTGAACAGCCTGGCAGTCCACGCTTGGGGTGGACTAGCCTTTCGGAGTTTGGACGAGTTCTCCTTATCAAAATGTCTACACCCATATTTTTTTTTTGCCTTTCTGTGGGGGCGATAACCACTAGAAAATACCATACGGAGTTTGGACGAGTTCTCATTATCAAAATGTCTACATACATATTTTTTTTGCCTTTCTGTGGGGGCGGTAACGACTAGAACCATATGGAGTTTTGACGAGTTCTCCATAACAAATGTCTTATTGCCGCAAAGCCTTTTAAACTAAGAAACAAAATTGATTCACAAATTGACTTAACTTTTTTGATGGACCTTGTTGCCCGGTTAGCTTCGCGGTAGAACTTTGAGGTTCTTATCTTAGGGGTGAGTCGTGCCCCACGTTGCTGGCATCGTAGCTTCCCACAGATGAACCGGTTTCCTGTTCGCTTCATCGTCAGGTTTTCAAAGCGATGCAGGTTTATTATGGTCCACTTGGGAGAGTCACCCTTGGAATGCACCAGTTGGCTAGTGATAGGAAAAAGGTAGGAGTCACCCTCACTCATGTCCGCCTGGGGTGGATAAAACAAAATTTTGTTAGTTTCGTGCGGATGGCATCGCCAAAAATTCCCATGACATTGCCGAACTTTCAATAACACCTGGCTCAATGGTGTAGGTGGCTTATCTCATCAGCTGATTTGATTCGCTTCATTGCACTGACCTAGAGATTGTCAAAAGGAGATGGCGAACGTAAAATGCATCCGATGCATAGGCAACTATGCACTGCCGTGGTGGTAAAATTTTACCTAATTTAGCGCACAACATTCCCCCAGAACACAAAAGTCGCAAAGTTTTACGCTTTCTCTACGTTCCATTTACCTAACCTCAACACAAATGGTTGACAGCCGGAACCCGACACGCATAATGATGTAGGTATGAGTCAACCATAAAAACGAACCAAACGATAACCGCCGCCACAGTTAGATAACAGCGTTCTTCCATCGCTAAATGGAAGAGAAAAGAAAATTTTTTGCTGGACGACGATTTTGCGCGGCCATTTTTACTGGGGGAAGGAAAGAAAAAAAAGTTGGTGAAAAAAGTAAAACGTGGAGCCTGTGTGCTGGTGGAAAAAGAAAAAAGCGAACGATATTATCTATGTTAACAATTAGAAACAAATAATTCATCATAAATTTTAAAGAAAGATTTAATCACTCCAGTGAAATATTGCCTTCGGTATTGAACTAAATGTATTGAATACGAACAGTGTGAAACCTTAAAGATGTGCTGCGGCCCAAATAAGTGATGCTTAAATAGTGAAAGATATTATATTTTGAAGCAAAAAAAATCTGGTATAGTTGAAATTACACGTATATTGAGACCTTTGTTGTAATTTGTAGAATTGATTCTATCTCAAAGACATGTGTGACCGACGTGCATGGTTTAGAGTGAATTTACCAACATAAGTTAGAAACGAAAGAACAAGTAGATGCAAAGCTTCTTATATATATTAGGTTCACATAAAATTTGTCAGTACACTCATCATAAATGAATTTACACAACATGATTATACAGGAGCCTGTCCGGTGACCAATGGCATTTGGAACGATACCCCATCCTGCGCTAAGAGAGTTCCGTCCA
This sequence comes from Eurosta solidaginis, assembly GCF_040869045.1. Classification (NCBI taxonomy): domain Eukaryota; kingdom Metazoa; phylum Arthropoda; class Insecta; order Diptera; family Tephritidae; genus Eurosta; species Eurosta solidaginis. Next base: position 221,073 of record NW_027136949.1, read on the forward strand.
AAAAGGTCATACTCGGCAGAATCGTATGTAGGGCAAAGCTGCAGTAGACAAATTGTAGACAGCTGTTCTGCTTAGAATCGAATTCGTGAATATTTACCTCAACATCAAATATATTTACTGCAAAAATATTTTGCAATTCAGGTGCAAATAAACTTTTCATTGACTTCGTTTACAAAGTCGTCCCGTTAACAGGCACTCGTACATTGAGTAAATATACCCACCTCCATATATATAGAGTTGCAGCTGTAAAAGCCGGGCTCCCCGTGAGATCTGCAAAATTTGCTGTTCGAAAGTCAAGGTTTTCGTAATTGTGATGCGCGTTTCAGTTTAGTCTCAGAGCGCACATCCAACAGCATCATCAAAAAACGCAACGTCATATCGAGCACGACAGAAATTAAAAAAACAAAGAATCTTTAAGCTACATATATTGCTGCACTCACCACCGTCGAGCGCAACCACCGCCAACCGCGCGAAAAACCGCGCGAAAAACCGCACGTTAACCTCACTCACGCGACCCCCAGGGATAGCGCTAGCCAACCAAACGCGCTACCACTAGCTATAGCGCCAACAAAACATGCGCTGCCACCACCATTGCGTGCAACACCGCGTGCGACCCCCAGCGATAGCGCTAGCCAACCAAACGCGCTACCACCAGCTATAGCGCCAACGAAATACGTGCAGCCACCACCATTACGTGCAACGCCGCGCGCAACCACCATCAATAGCGCCAACCAAGCGCGCAACAACCACCGGACGTACTACCACCACAAGCTTTAGTAACAACCAGCAGGGCCGCCTCATATAGGCCTGCTGCAACATCAACCTTAGCAACAACAACGGGCAGGGCCGCCTCATATAGGCCTGCTGCAACATCAACCTTACCAACAACAACCAGCAGGGTCGCCTCATATAGGCCTGCTGCAACATCAACTTTATAACAGCACCAACAGGGCCAAAAAGCATAGGCCTGGTGCAACAGTACCGATAACGACAACTTACTAGCAACGACAACAAACACCAAATTGAGGAACAATCGGGTGAGTCCGTTCCCACTCAACACGAATATACACACATTTTATTTAATGTTATGACAACTTAGAATTAGGGGATAAGAGAGATATACTCCTGTTAAATTGATAAGTTAGGAATCAATGTAATACACTCATATATATATCTGCACATACAATTTAACAATATTTGGTGAACCAAGGATAGGACAACCCAAAATATGAGAGAAAATTAACAAAAAAAACAAAAAAAAGATTACCCATTGAAATTTAATGAGAATAAATTATGTACATGGTAGCGAAAGGAATATTTGATTAGAAGTACTGTAGTGTAGGACATCACAAGCGCATACATACATATATAACGTATTAGCTTATTTGCATATATGATGTAGCCTATATATATATGTATATAAATACAATTTTTTTTCTTGAGAGACACTACAAAAAAAAGGAGTGAATAGTATAAGTACATAGTAATGCACGCGCTACGCCTGTGAGATCGTTGGGTTTTTTTTTGGAAACCTACGTTTTCTATTTCATCCTTAAAATATCTAGTATGTCTTTAGCAACCTTACGGAATATTTATTAATTAGGCGTGACAGATACATACCTACGCACATGAATGCAAAATGTTGAATTTGGTTATATATTAAGCTTTATCTTTTTTTTCTTATCCGGAATTTTTTTTATAGGGGACTTAAATCTATGCATACATTTATTTCTCACCTTATGATATACCCAACCCAAATATATTTCTATACATACATAAATTAACCTATCTGCAATAACATGGTTACGAATAAAGACGTTACAAAATACGTTCGGATGCGTTCGCTTGAGGACAATATAACCCCGTCCTCACGTGCGTCACCCCATAATTTACTAAAAATTGGTTAATTTCCTCGAAATAAACTGTTTACCATTGTCACTATGAATAAACTCAGGGACCCCTACAGCTGGAAAAATTTCTGAAGTGAAGTAATTTATAATATTAACAGTGGTGGCTCTCTGCATGGGCTTTAGCCAGACATATTTTGAAATATGGTCTAATACTATAAAAAGAAATTGATTTCGTCACTTAGATCTCGGATACGGCCCTAGAAAGTCGCAATAGAATCGCTGAAATGGCCTCTCGGATGCAAAGGTATTCTCTATAGGCGGTCTCGACTGCTGATTAGTGGGTTTTACTGCTTTGCAAGTGTCACAACGCTGGACGTAGTCCCTGACGTCCTTAGCCTGCTGCGGCCAGAAGTACTTTTGCCTAACACGTTCTAAGGTTTTCTGCCACCCGCCATCGTAACTCCGGTTAGCGTCATTTGTTAATCTCACTGCTTCCTCAGTCAACCCTTTCGGCAACCACAAACGCCATAGCGAGTTTTCTTCCCCTTCCACCCCCTTACGAAATTTAACTCTCTTGAAAATTACACCATCCACCACTCGTAAGTCCGGAAGCGACTCCTCGTTTTCGGTGACGGTCCTAATCAAATCTAGATATTCGCTAAACTCGGAGAGACTAAATCTATTTCCCCGGGTGTGGTAGGTAAAGTCAACTCGTCGGCATCAAACCGCGAAAGCGCATCGGGTACTACATTCAGGGTGCCTTTACGATGTTCCATTTTAAAATCGTATCTCTGCAGTAGGAGCGACCACCTCGCCAGCCTTCCGCTCAAGTCCTTTTGCGTCATCAGCCACTTGAGACTGGAGTGGTCCGTGATGATCCGAAATTCCAGCTCGGTTACTGTATAATTGCATTGAGCATTATTCAGCTTTTTCGACACGAACGCGATTGGATGCTCAGCGCCCTCATCGTCGACCTGGAACAATACTCCGCCAACACCTATTTTGGACACGTCGCATTGGATTACGAGTTCTTTGGAAAAATCAGGTTGGGCCAAGACAGGAGCGGAACTCAAAGCTACTTCTAGTTTTTCGAAGGCCTCTATAGCTACAGAGGTAAGCTTGAACGGGCCTGATGGCTTACGGAGACAGTCGGTCAAGGGACCTGCCAAGTCAGCAAAATTGGTAATAAATACACTGTACCAATTCGCCATGCCCACAAATCTACGCACTTCCCGATCGGGAAGTTTTGCATAGCTTCTATTTTCCCTGGATCCACTTTCAAACACCCGCTGCCTATCAAGTACCCTAAGTATCGTATTTCTTTGTGACAAAATTTGCTCTTTTCCACGTTTATTGTCAGACCTGCATCGGTTAAACACTTTGCCACTTCCGCCAGCAACTTCAGGTGGTCTTCAAAGTTTGTACTACATACCAACAGGTCGTCCAGATTGACGAAGACATTCTCCCGCAGACGCGAAGGGATTGCCTTGTCCATCAGCCTACTCATAGTCTGCGGTCCATTGCACAGACAAAAGGACATCACATTGTAGTGGTATAGAGGCCTCTCCGGAACTGCGAATGCTGTTTTTTCTTTGGAGGACTCCATTAATTTGATCTGAAAGAACGCGTCCTTCAGATCAATGCCACTAATAGAGTGTGTATCTTTCAGTCGGCTCAATAAGCCGTTAATTTGAGGCAGGGGGTATGAGTCTTTCTTAGTCACTGCGTTGACCTTCCTGGAATCTATGCACATCCTAACTTTACCTGGTTTCCGGACCAGTACCACAGGACTGCACCACGGTGAGTTTGATTCTTCTATAACTCCCAGTTCGAGTAACCTGTCTAATTCGCTAAAATCTTCGGCTTGCCTCGGTGGCGAGAGAGGGAAATGTTTCCTTTTTATAGGGACAGCATCACCGGTGTCAATGTAATGCTCCACTAACTTCGTTTGCCCCTGGCCTAACTTTTCGAAGGAAGAAAACGTCTCTATGGCCTTTTGTAATTCTCTCTCTAATCTCTATGCACTCTAGGCTTGGGAATATTTCGGGACCTAACGCAAATGCTCTCCAAAAATATACCCTGAAGTAGGCTTCGTGGAGAAGTGAAGGAACAAGGTAAAAGCGAATAACCTTTGTGGTATTCTTGAAGGTGACCTGTAGAGATACTGAGCCTAGGATTTTTTGCTTGTTGCCCCGCATGGTATATACGAATGCATGTAAGGGCTGATAATCGAAGCCGTTATCTTTCAGGAATTCTACACCATCCTTCCCCAAGATGGAGACGTTGGCTCCCGAGTCCAACAACCCTACAATAAAACTATCCTTAATCTTTGCTTTTACGAGAGGCCTTTCATCCTCTGTAAGCGTTAACGTGGTGTGTTGCAGCAGTCTACGCTCCTGTACTCTTCTGAGGTATCTTTTCCTGCACTTCAAAATATTTTCTGATACCGGGTATTGTCCAAAAATGCCATTTCTTATTTGTTCGTACCTATGTTCCCTTTCTTCTAGACTTGGTGAAAAATGTGTCTGGCAAGCGACATCCCTATGCCGGCGTCGCAGATGTCTGGTCGGTTCGCCCATCGCGAATGAGGACGTTTGACTATCGGACTCAGAACTATTGGAATTGTCCGTGCTGTCTGGGAAGGTTATTTTTACATGTGGGTATTCTTTCGCCAGGGTACTACTGCACCTCGGAAGCTCACCACCTCCATGCAACTCGGTAGCTGCGAGAGATCCACCCTGTGGTTCAGTGCACGGGACGACGCCTCGAGCACTGGCTGGTGTGGGAGCTATGATGCCGAACGAGGCGGGGGAAGCCTTCTCGCTCGGGTACTGGTTTTCCTGCCTGCGATGGTCCCTAGGGCATTTTGGAGTTAATACTCCCCTATGGCCACATTTAAAACAAAAAGAATTCCTAATGGGTTCCTCACAGTATATATATGAGTGGCCCATTTCCTGGCAATTCCAGCATTGGATTCCGGAATAGTCCGGTTTCCTGCTGCGTCGATACTCCAACGCCTCTATCTGCGGATTAGCTTCGCAGTCCTCGCCTTCCATCCTCATGTCCGGGGTTATCACACGGGCTTCGTTCACATGCCGTCCTGGGTAAGTGGCTCCCAAGAGCTTGCTTCCTTTCAGCACTTGTTCACCTCTGCGTGCAACATCGCGTAGGTCATGAAGGGTTCTTACATCTGCGTTGAAGAGCATCAGCTTAAGGCTACTGTTTACGTTCCTGTCCATGATGCCAATCAGCAAAACCTCTGACATGGGTTCTCTTAAGCGGGCATTTAAGTAGATTATATCCGTGTGGAACACGTCATAGCACTCACTCAGCTTCTACTTCCGCATGGAGATCTCCATCATGATCTCGTGGTCACTTTTTAAAGTACCGAACTCTCTTTTTAAGGAATAGCACAAAAAGGCATATGTCGCATTTGGATTTTGTTTCGTGAACAGCCAGTACCACTCTTCGGCCCCCCAAAAAGGAATAGGTGGAAGCTAGCCATTATCTGGTCGTCAGTGCATTGTGTACGCTCGCACAGGGTGTTTAGCTTAAACAGAAAATCCGTCACGCTTCCAGTACCGTCGAACGATATTTTCCACTCCTGCGGTTTCACTACTATTCTGCTCGGAGCAGGGTTCATTGGTGGTGCTACTGCTGGAAGTGGGTTATGTTCTATTCTATTCGCGTTCCGGTTCAAATTTATGGATTGCTGCGCAGATTCGAGAGCGGCGTTGAGCTGGTCCATATTGTTTCGGATTGACCCCATCTCCCTCCGCATCTCTTCCTGCGAGGTCCTGAACAGCTGGTCTAACACTTCCACCCACGAGTCCCCACGAGGAGCTTCATTATGGATCCTTGGGGTATTCGTCCGGTCACTTGCAGCTTCTCTAATATTTCCAATTCCATAATTTGGTGGTAAAGCACCAGCTCCATCCAGTGCGTAGCTCGACACATTAGTCATTAGCCCCGAGATATCATGCGCGTTCATCAGGGGCGCATTTAAATTATTGGTACTTCCAGGTCTATCCAATTTTTCGTGGTGGTCGTTCAGGTCCGAGCCTATATTCGTTCCCGCGGGATCACCATACTGGCCACCTACTGGAGCATGCATCACCAGGGGACGCTTAGATTTCGAAAAAGCCCCCCTATTATTACCACCCCGGTGCTGGTTCCCTCTAAAGTTTCCCGCACTCCCGAACGGAGTATTCCGGCCTGGTTGCCCAAACGACTGGTCACGCGACATTATAATCAGGAAAAAAAATGTAATTTGTTAAGTCCTAGTTTGGTATTTTAAAAACTTATGCTTAAACAAAACGTAAAGCAGTTAGGGGTTAAGGAAAAAGATCAGAACTCACCCCCCTTCACTCTATATCCTAACCGATGATTGATATAATAAAAAAATGTATATATAGGTATAAAAAAGGTGCGCGAGGAAATACAAAAAAAACTCGTAAGCATAAATACTAAAATAGAAAGCCGTATCTAACGGAAAAAAAGTCAAAGCTGCAAAAAAAATGATTAGTTATATATACATTTTGTATGATCAATGGGAATGCTGATGGTTCGATTCATCCAGAAGGCCAGGGTAGAGGCAAAAAAACACACAAATCCATGCATACTTGTCCCTAGTGCTCCCAACCACAATGCGAGGGGGTCTTAAGGCCCCTCGAGACTGGTTGGGGTTACTAGGGTCACTCCAGGCGCACACGGGTTGGTCTCAACACGCCCAGCCGCAACGAAGGGGCAGTCTCCAGGGGCTCGTCCCTGGGACTGGTTGGGGGTGTTGAGGCGTCCCGTACACTCTCACAGGATACCCTCCTGCCTCCGCCGCTATGGATGGAGCGCTTCAAGGGGCGCTCCCTAGATTGTTGGGACAGGAAGAGGTGCCACTTTGAATCCCAGCTCAACCCGTCACAATCCAGGTGGTATTCTGTGGTAACACCTGAGACGTGGGCTGAGCTGGGGCCTATCATTCGCTCACACACCCATACCAGACACTACAAATTCGGCTAAGGGGGAAAGCAAAAATTATTTTATATTTCAAAAAAAAAAACCCAATTAGCGGACACATATTTTAAACCAGAGCCGACTAACGGACAACCTCCGGTAACAAAAAACCAAATCTACAAAAAAACTAAGTTCGTTCAGCACTGCCTCATCGGGTGAAATGCAAAAATCCGGAGGACTGACGTTAAGTCCCGTGGATTCCTCAGCTACCGGATATGACGATCATTCCGGACACCCTGATCCGTCCAACCATCCCACGCAACGCAGGTGGCTGCTCCTACGGCTGCTCACCCCGGACTGGTGGGATGGTCAACTTCACAGTTTGACCAGGAGTGACCCTAGCACCCGGCGCCTCAGGAACCACGTTGGGCGCCATCTATTATGGAATCGCATCTTTGATGGATCAGCAAGGAAAGCAGTCGGCATGATGTTGTGCATAGTACAGGTCTACAAGTAGGATATGTAGCAGCGCGCATATACACAGCCACGCTCACCTGATAAAATGCTTGTTCTTGTTCGTTTTTTGTGTGGATGCTATTTGGCACTGTTGTACTTCTTAGGCCCAAGAAAAGTGTAGTAGTTGCTAACGAAAACTGTGTAAAATTTTTATTGCAAAATTACAAAGAAATATTCTTATTTACTTTCAAATGAGCACTTAATTACACCTCTCTTTGAAATCCATATGTTTTGGATAATTTTAATTAACAAATTGTGATACTTTATTGCCGGGGACGATTGCTAAAATACGACCAAAACCGTCGAGAGAGGTAGTAATAGACGCGTCTTTGCCTCGCTTCCAATAATTCGAATACTTGTTCGCCTTTGAACTATAGATAACAGGACAAAACGCGTCTTTTCATTTCTCTTTCCACATTTTTGGGCAGTCGACCTCGGTTTCAAACAGTTTTTCGCGGAGAACTTTTGAACGGGTAGAAAAACTTAGCACTCGTGTTTCTATTCTTAATGCTGCAATAACTACATGTCCTCAGATACCCCAATTCAAGACTTTTGTATAATTTTCTGTAGGGCGCATATAGGTGCAATACATTTGCATACTAAATTCGTAAACAAAAAAATTTACCATCACGGCAACCCATATCTTATATTCCGCTCCTTTTATTGTTTCCCTGCGTCTATTTCACGACAGCAACCCCGGTAATTTTGACACTTCCTTCAGTGTCAAACGCATGTTCCAAGCAGGTTCCACTGAGTTCCACACTAGTTTGACACTGAACGAAGTGTCAAACGGCAGTGTGTTAGAAAGAGAAAGGAATTGTTTCCTTCTCATACATATCATACTTGTAAACCTGTACTATGATGTTGTGGTGCACAGTGGCTAGTCATGTCGGCTGGGTTGGGCTCTTGCCAACCTTGCTGTCCTGTGCCATAACAAAAAAAGTGCATATCATGCCTTTAAAAAAAACTGACAAAAAGCGCAGAACGCATTCAAAACGCTTAAAATTCAAATTAAAACGACATCCGGTCGAACCTGATGCCACGGACAGATCGTTAACCATTCAAAATTTAAAATTCAAAAAAGAAATTCAAAAAAAAAAATCTAGCGCAAAAAAAGACGAAACTAACCGAACCGGAAATGACCGGTTACTAACTGTTAAAAATTAAAATACAAAAAAAAAACGCTGGAAATTTAAATAAAAAAAGCTGAAAATAGAACTGAAGGGAAAGGGCCGAATATATTTAGGGGCGCCGCGGGTGTTGTTGCGACGCCCGGTGCTTGTCCCACCCTCAAACCCATGGCCACCGCCGCACTTAAATTTTCGGTGGCCCTTACCTGCTTTACCGAGTTCCTTCTAAATCAGAAAAACTGCCAGCATTCCCATTTTAGAATACAAATTTATTCACAACTCATTATTAATTATTAAATAGTATTAGCAAGTTCATTGTAATCTTGCTTATCCAAACCCGAAAGTGGTTGCGTGTTTCCAAAGCAAAATAATCTTTTTACTTAATCTTACTTGATTTAAGACTAAACTTATTTATAGGTTATTTTGGATTTGCCTATTTATTTCGCAAAGGGGTTCAAACAAAATCGTTATCTTTTGACCAAAAAGGAGAAAGGAACACGTTAAACTTATTGAAAAGCGGAACAATAATGAAATCTTATTTTTTTGTTTATTGATAACCCTAACATTAACTGCAGTTTATTTTAGAATTAGCAAGTATTATGGTTTTATCTCATTAGTGGTTATGTGGTTAATCATGTTTTATATATTACTTTTATTTATCTCTTCACTTATTATCTTTCGTTTTATCTTGGTTTTACTTGATTTTATCTTGATTTAATTTTGTTTTATTTTGTAACGTCTTTATTCGTAACCACGTTATTCCAGTTAGGTTAATTTATGTATGTATAGAAATGTATTTACGTAAATGGGTTTGGGTATATCATAGGGTGAGAAATAAATGTATGCATAGATTTAAGTCCCCTATAAAAAAAATTCCGGATGAGAAAAAAAAAGATAAAGCTTAATATATAACCAAATTCAACATTTTCCATTCATGTGCGTAGGTATGTATCTGTCACGCCTAATTAATAAATATTCCGTAAGGTTGCTAAAGACATACTAGATATTTTAAGGATGAAATAGAAAACATAGGTTTCCAAAAAAAAACCCAACGATCTCACAGGCGTAGCGCGTGCATTACTATGTACTTTTACTATTTACCCCTTTTTTGTAGTGTCTCTCAAGAAACAAAATTTTATTTATGTACATATATATATAGGCTACATCATATATGCAAATAAGCTAATACGTTATATATGTATGTATGCGCTTGTGATGTCCTACACTACAATTACTTCTAATCAAATATTCTTTTCGCTACCATGTACATGATTTATTCTCATTAAATTTCAATGGGTAATCTCTTTTTTTTTTTTTTTTGTTAATTTTCTCTCTATTCTTGGTTCACCAAATATTGTTAAATTGTATGTGCAGATATATATTTGAGTGTATTACATTGATTCCTAACTTATCAAGTTAACACGAATATATCTCTCTTATCCCCTAATTCTAAGTTGTCATAACATTAAATAAAATGTGTGTATATTCGTGTTGAGTGGGAAGGGACTCACCCGGTTGTTCCTAAATTTCGTGTTTGTTGTCGTTGCTAGTAAGTTGTCGTTACCGGTACTGTTGCAGCAGGCCTATGCTTGTCGGCCCTGTTGGTGTTGTTATAAAGTTATTGTTGCAGCAGACCTATATGAGGCCGCTATGCTGGTTGTTGTCACCAAAGTTGATGCTGCAGCAGGCCTATATGAGGCGGCAAAAAATCAATATTTGATAAAAACAAGTCGCTAAAATCATCAATGTAAAAATAAATTATTTAAAATGAGCGATTGTGAATGCACAAAAAAATCAATTCGTACTGCAACTCTATTGGGACTGAACAATATTAGGCAGTGGTGAATATGGTGAATATCACCCACTGCGAGCGCGCCATCTACACGTGAGATTGGAAATGCGAAATTAAAGGCAGTAGTCAATATCATAGTGCTCAACCAACCCACTGCGAGCGCGCCATCAAGTTTTACACTTGAATATTGAAATTCAAACAGCTGTTTAGGCATATTTGTATGATGTTTTGTGGTCTCACAAGAGTAGCTGATTTTATTCGTAATTGAAAATCTTTTTTATACACCTGTGATAAAATACATAATTGGTAAGTTCTAAGATGTGCATTTTTACATGAATTACAAGTGTTCACATTTTGTTCATATTGTTAGATTATAATGCCTAGGGCCACCTTAAATCCTTCAACTGAGCGAAGAAGACGTCAAGAAGGTAGAAGAAGTCGACCAAGTCAGCAACGAAATATTCATCTAGCCCATGCAAGGCAAACAATGCGTAACCGCCGACAGGAACAAAGTGCTCAAATGGTAGTCCAGCGTAGGAGTGACTTGGTACCATCATATATTTTATAGTTAAGCAGTGACACAAATTCTAGGAGAATACAGGAAAAGCTTCCAAAAACTTATTGTTGCGCACGCCTCGGAATCATTCAAGAACCACATAGAGTTGGACGTATGGCTCAACAATGTATATTTTGTAAGGCCAAACTATTTGCCAGTGAAGTTAGCGATAGAAGTTCTTCAATTTGTTGTCACAAAGTGAAGGTGAGCTTGCCAGAAATTTCTGTATGTGAAAAACTTAAAACTATAATCGAACGCAATGATGCTGTAACAAAAAACTATTTGGAAAACGTATGAAAATATAACAACGCTCTAGCATCAAGTAAACTTTTTTAACATCCCTGGAAGAGGCCCCTTTTGTTTCAAGCTAAACGGTCAAGTTTATCATAGAATTGGAGCTTTACAACCACCTGAGGGCGAAACACCCTCTTTATTTTAGACAATGATGATGCTTAGCAGTATCGTACAAACCGAGAGATTAATAATAACTATTGCCAATTTCTTAAGAACCAACTACAAACAATGCTTATAACCTATAATCCGTATGCGAGTTTATTCAATTGTGTCAAAGATATGTCTAATAATATTGCTGATATGCAAATACAATTTACTACGGAAAATGCTTTCCATCCCGGAAGATATAATGCCCACTGTATCTGAAATTGCGGCAGTTTTTTTGGGTCAAAATGGCGTTCCACCAGGCATATTTGACTTTACAATTTCTTATAAGTCAGATGGATCACTTAGTAAAATATCGTATCTGAATCCCCATTGAGATTCAATGAGCTATCCTCTGCTCTTTCCCTGTGGAGACGCAGGATGGAGACCAGGTATGCAACATGTCGACATCCACGCAACTGCAATACGAACCGTTACTACTCAATTGCAATATTATTGTTACCGTTTAACAATAAGAGGTGAATTTAATATAATACAAGCTTCAGGCAAATTATTTCAGCAATACGTTGTAGACAGTTACGTCAAAGTGGAGGTGTCCAGAGTCGCATACATTAGGTCACATTAAAAAGATTTAAGAGTTGAAAGCTATAAACGGTTAATGGATTTCTTTCATGCAGATGCTCAACAAAGAGGTGCAGCTACAGGACTTCCTGTTATCCTTCCGTCTTTGTTTATTGGTAGTCCGAGAAACATGCTTCAAAATTATCAAGATGCTATGAGTATAGTATCCCGCTTTGGCAAATCAGACATTTTCCGAACATTTACTTGCAATCCTAAATTGATTGAAATAACATCAGAACTCAAGCCGTATGAGAGGACAGAAAACAGGCCTGATTTAATCTCAAGAGTATTTCACTTAAAATTCAAATCACTTTTAGATGATTTATTAAAAAAGCACGTACTGGGTGTAGTTCTTGCGTATGTTAGTGTAATCGAATTCCAAAAAAGAGGCCTACAGCACGCGCATATTCTTCTTATGCTTCGAGAAGTCGATAAGCTCCGTTCAATTGAAGATGTGGATTCCTTAATTTCTGCCGAGCTTCCAAATAATGAGGGAGACCCGCAACTTTTTACAATTATAAAACAAACTATGACGCACGGCCCATGCGGTATTTTAAATCCAAACAGCCCCTGTATGAAAGACGATCAGTAAAGGGTTCCCCAAAGAATTTCTAAGTGAAACAAACATAAACGTCGTGAGAATTCTGATACAGCAACTACTGAAAATCAGGAAATCGACAATCGCTGGATCGTACCGTATAACTCTTACCTAAGTCGAAAATATCAGGCCATTAATGTCGTGCATTGTCCCTCAATTAAATCTGTTAAATATAAAAAAATAAAACAAACTATGACGCACGGCCCATGTGGTATTTTAAATACAAACAGCCCCTGTATGAAAGGCGGTCAGTATAGTAAAGGGTTCCCCCAAAGAATTTCGAAGTGAAACAAACATAGACGTCGTGAGAATTCTGTTACGGCAACTACTGAAAATCAGGAAATCGATAATCGCTGGATCGTACCGTATAACTCTTACCTAAGTCGAAAATATCAGGCCCACATTAATGTCGTGCATTGTTCCTCAATTAAATCTGTTAAATATTTGTACACATACGTTTATAAGGGTCATGACTGTGCTTCACTGAATTGAGCATTAACTCTGACGGGCAAAGGGAAGTAAATGTAGACGAAGTTAATACATTCTTAGACTGTCGCTATGTTAGTCCTCCAGAGCCAATGTGGCGACTTCATGAGCGCCAACTCTTTCATCGTTCACATACTATTGAGCGGCTACCTGTCCATTTACAAGAAGAACAGATGATTTACTTCCGAGCTGGTCGCGAAGCTAAAACCAATATTAGCAAGGACTCCAAACTCATGGCGTTTTTCAAGCTTTGCAATGAAGAAGAGGACGCCCGTCAGTATTTATACCACGAAATTCCCGAACACTACGTATGGTCTAAAGGCAAATGGTGCATAAGGGCGAGAAACAGTAAGTGCATTGGTCGGATGTACACCGTAAATCCAATGGATTATGAAAGGTATTTCCTTCGTATTTTACTTCTCCATACCAGGGGATCAAAGTCATACACGGAAATACGTACGGTAAATGATGTAGTCAATGACAGTTTTCAAGCAGCTGCGGAAAAATTGCATTTAGTAGGTAACAATGCTGAGTGGAAAGAATGTTTGCAGGAAGCTGTAACTTACTAAATGCCAACTCAGTTGAGATGTCTTTTTGCAATTATTTTCGTTTTCTGTTCACCAACCAGCATTTTGGAACTTTGGCATATATTTCGTGATGCATTTTCAGAGGATTACCAAAAACAACACCAGCGTGAAGAGTCCTACAATCTTGCTTTACTAGATTTAGAAAACATTTTTAAAATGCATGGCAGAACGTGTCAACACTTTTGCTTACCTCAACCAACTATAGTTGACCAGCCTAACATACTCTACAACGTTGAACAAGAACGTCAACATGGACAAGAAGCTTTTAGCAAACTGAATCAAGAGCAAACGTCAATAGTGGAAGAAGTCTTGAGTTCGGTTAGAAATGATTCTCCAAACTGCTATTTCATTGGCGCACCAGGTGGTTCTGGAAAAACATTTATTTACACTATGCTATGTCACATCCTCCGAGGGGAAAATAAAGTGGTTTTACCAGTTGCATGGACAGGCATTGCTGCGAATCTGTTACCTGGGGGACGTACTCACATGCTCTTTTTAAGCTACCTGTGCCTATTTTAGATACTTCAGTGTCATCTATGCGGCCAAACTCAAAAGAAGCACAGCTTTTACGAGAAACAGATTTATTTATTTGGGACGAAGTATCTATGGTACCTAAGGATGCAATAACCATTGTTGATAAGCTTTTGGAAGATATAACAAATGTGAATTTGCCATTTGGAGGAAAAATATTTGTATTTGGAGGTGATTTTAGACAAGTTCTTCCAGTTGTTAGACATGCCACCAGAACTTCAATTATTGAAAATTGCATTAAACGCTCACCGTTGTGGTCAAAGGTGAAAATTCGTAGATAAGTTCAAAATATGCGAGCCAATAATGACCTTGAGTTTAAAAACTGGCTACTCAAACTGGGAAATGGTGACTTAGAAATCCAACATGAAATATCCGAAGATACTATTAAAATTCCACGACAATACTACGCTGATTATGATAACCTAATTGCTAAGGTTTACGGCACAAATGAAATAAATGACAGTAACATATCTAAGTTTTACTCAACAATTATTTTATGTCGAAAAAATTACGAATGCTCGACTTTTAATGAGTATGTAGTATCAAAATTATTGTCCGGGGATATTAAAGTTTATCTAAGTTGCGATACAGTCGAAAACAATGAAAGTTATAATGCTCAGTGTTATCCAACTTAGTTTCTCTAAATCCTTCCGGCTTACCTCCACATAAACTAATTTTGAAGAAAAATACAATCGTTATGTTGATTCGTAATCTTAATGCCAAAGAAGGACTTATAAATGGTGCCAGGATGGTCGTCAGTCATTTAGGTGAGAACACAATAACTGTCAAATTAATTGATTCGGGAAAAATATCTATCATACCACGAGTTAAACTAACTCCTTCAGATCCAACTGCACCCTTCCAGTCATTCTGAGTGTGGATTTCGTTGCGAACGGTTGTGCATTGAAGTCGCGGACAGTCGTTTAAATAAATTCGTGGAGTGCCTTAAGTGTGTTTTAGAAGCATAAACAAAAGGGGTGGAAAAAACCTTTGTTTGTGTAATTAGTGCAAAGTGTTGGACATTTGGAGCCCCAATTTAGCGGTCAGTCGAAGGTAAATCTACGGCGGAGCCCTAATTTTGTGCGCGTGATTTTGGTTGCTACCAATTTTCGCCCTAACCTCAAAGTGCTTGCACGTGGAGGTAGACTTGTGTGTGCGCGCATTCCATCGCCTGTGAGGGAGTACCCAGTTGAAAACTTGTGTGTGACTACACACTGTGCCGCTTGGGAACAGTGTTGGACTACTTGCTCAGTGAGCAATTGTGGACTGCCTGCGTGAGGGGGCATAAACCTATACTTGAATTAGTGGCAGTATCAGCTGTAGTGTTTATAGTCTGCTCGTTCAGCTCGGCGTAGCTTTCGTGCCGGTCGACTCGTCCCCGATACGGGGAACAGTGTTCCGTCCGCTGTTCTCGCTGTCCTGCTGTCGCTGGCTCCTCAACCGACGGTAAAGCAGCCGATGGCGTGCCAGAGACTGCTGGTGACGGTGAGGATGCAGTCGACGGTAGTGTAACTGCGGGCAAGGACGCAAACGAGCCGAGTAAGGTAGCGGAAGGGAAAACAGTTTCTGGGGGAGTGAATGTTGAGGCATCCGGGGAAAAGGGCGCTTGCAGTGGTGCCATGTGTAGTCCCCCTGCTAGTACCGAGCCTTCCGGTGGTCAGTCCGCTGGGGGCAAAGCTACTGGTGGAGGATCTGCTGCATCTGTCACTGGTGCCGGCGCTCCTAGGGCTGCCTCTGGAGTGGATAACTCCTGGGTTGTCGCCCTAAATAAGGTCACCGCTAGTTTTAGTAGAGTGGTCTTTGGCGACAGTGGCGCAGATCTCAAGTCTGCGGAGAGGCTGATGGAGGTTTCCTCGGAGTATGAGGGCCTCCTAATGACGGTTATTGCCGAGAATGCCCGACTTCGCAGACAAATTGAGGCGACGACACTGCGGGGCGTCATGTTGGGGGGTGCATCCCCACGCGGCGGTGGACCTACCACCGCGGATCGTTCGGCGATGCCGCCCCCGGGCACGACGGTTCCGGCTGCCATTGTACCTGCGCCTGCTGTTCCAAAGCCGCTTCATACCTGGTCGGCGGTCGTCAAGGGCGGCAAACCCGGGGTATCCGCAAAAGGGGTAGTTGAGAAGATCAACAAGGAGGTTGGGCCGACACTTGGTGTACGAGTGCTCCAAGTGAAACCTGTGCGGTCTGGTGGGGTAGTTATCCGCCTACCCTTCAAGGAGGAGCGGGACAAAGTCCTCGCGAATAATAAGTTTTCTGAGGTTGGGTTGGAAGTATGCGAGAACCGGAAGCAAGGCACCAGGGTGGTCATTCGGGGGATTTACGCGCAAATCTCCTATGACGAGTTTATGGAGGAGTTCTTTCGCCTAAACCTCACGAAGGTCGACCCTGATTACCAGAAGTCTGAGGTTAGACTGATCAATCGACGACGAAGACGGACGCAGATAGAACAACGGTCAATGTTATCTTGGAGGGACCGGACAAGTTAATGTCCGCCCTCTTGGATGCGGGCCGCTGTTACGTCAAGTGGTTCTCCCTCCCGGTTCGGCCGGAGAACCTAACCTATAGCTGCTTCCGTTGCCTGAGCTTTGATCACCAGGTGAGGGACTGTTGTTGAAGGCTGCCGTCTGTCAGAGGTGCGGGCAGGAAGGGCATATTGAGGCAAAGTGCCCTAATGGGGTGCATTGCCGAAATTGCGCATTTAGGGACAGACCCGCCGCACATCTTATGATGTCGGCGGAATACCCGACATATGCTGCCGTTGTTGCCCGTGCACTCGCCAGACATTAATGGGTTTAGTCTTTCAACTCAACTGTCAGTGAGCGTTCTCCGCTGTGTGTGAATTGGGGGCGCGTATGACTGATGAGTGTTGCAGTATTGCCCTGCTCCAGGAACCCTACACTACCAATGGTGTGGTTAGAGGTATCTCTGGAGGGTTTAGGTCCTTTTGTGACCTTCGGGGCAATGCTGCAGTTGTGGTGAATGAGCCTAATTATGAATGCTTGTTGTTGAATGCGTCTGATTGGGGAGTATGTGTGAGCATTGAAGGCTCTTTTGGGAAAGCCATCTTTGCAAGCATATATTGTAAGTTTGGTGAACCCATGGAACCATATATCTAATACCTCGATACGGTGCTACAACTTGTGAGTAGCACGCCAGTTATCATTGGTATGGATGCCAATGCCGTATCCCCTATATGGCATAGCAAAATATCCAGGGCTTCCCCTGGATATGCTATTCATGGAGGGGAGAGGCGTTGGGCGAGTGGGTATTCACTTCTCACGTTCATGTTGTGAACGAACCGAGTGAGTGGTACACATTCGATGGGCCCATGGGTAAGAGTGACATAGAAGTCACCCTTATGAATCAGCCAGCAGCGAGAGTATTCACTTGCGTATGGAGAGTAAGGGGAGGTGAGGGGATAAGCGACCATAATCTCATTGAGATTTTGGTTGCTCCCCGTACCACCCCGGATATGCTTGGTACGCCTTCCTTAATAGGGTGGCGTACTTCCGGGGCAAATTGGACTCTGTAGGGTTATACGTTGAGCAGGAGTTGACTGCTATACCTCTCGATGTATTTGCAGAGCTTCCAGTAGATCAGCAGATTGCCCTCTTGAATGCTTGTATCTGGCGGGTCAATGACAGCATGTTTGAAAGGTGGAAGAAGCAGCTATTTCATCGTGTCAGGTGGTGGACGCGTGAGATAACCCATAAGAGGAGATCTGTCAGGCGCCTGAGACGTCAGTTTCAACGCGCCTGGCATATTGATTCCGATGGTCTTTCCCGGTTCAGAAGTCAACTAAGTGTGGAAACGCGTGAATACAAAAGAATGATTGTAGAGGTGAAAGAAGAAGAATGGCGCAACTTCGTGGCAGCAAATTCGAACGACTCCTGGGGGCAGGTCTACAAGATCTCTAGGGGTCGCCGCCAGACCGAAGTTAATTCCCTCCGTGTAGGCGAAAGAACAATATCAACATGGAGGGAATGCTCAGAGCTGCTTACCGAAGGGTTCTTCCCTAGGGCGGAGGTCCAGGTACCTCCCCTTGCGCAGGATGTACTTGTATCTCCACTAGAAGTTGAAGAGCTGGAATATGCATTTGGCCTGTTTAGGTCTAAACGGTCTCCGGGTTTGGATGGGATAAATGGAGAAATGTGCAAGTGTTTGCGGAAGTTTATTCCGGAATACTTGGAAGCCGTTTATGATAAATGCATATAGGAGGGTTACTTCCCGCGTGAGTGGAAAGCTGCTAGGGTTGTTGTTATCTTGAAGTCGCCCGACAACATAAGGTTTGATCCTCGGTCATACCGAGGTATCAGCCTTCTCCCAGTGCTTGGCAAAGTGCTGGAGAGGGTTATGGTTGAGCGTCTTCAGGAGCTAGTTGGGGGTAATCAGTCGGGTAGACAGTTTGGGTTCAGGAAAGGACGCAGCATTGAAGACGCCTGGATGCATGTCCAAGACTGTGTTGAGAGAAGCACCAATAAATATGTCATTGTCATATTTATTGACTTCAAGGGGACATTTGACTTCCTGCGCTGGGACAGGGTTATCGAGCGGTTAGTGGAGCCCGGCTGCCCAGAAATTGCTTTGTGGCAGAGCTATTTCTCGGACAGACGAGCTACTATCGTTGGTGCCTGTAAAAGTGTGGAAAGGGAGGTGGCTCGAGGTTGTCCGCAGGGATCCATCTGTGGTCCATATATCTGGAACATGATTATGGACTCCTTGTTAAGGCAACTCGAGCATCTTTGCAAACCCTGCGCCTATGCGGGTGACCTCTTATTAGTGGAGGGGGATTCTCGCGCCAGCATTGAGCGTACCAGTGATTTCCTATGTCATATAGTGGCTGGCTGGGGCGCCCATATTGGCCTAGAGATTTCGGTGGACAAAACTGTGATGATGCTGCTTAAGGGCAGATTGTCACAGAATCGCCCACCGGTTGTCCGCATCGGCGGGGTCAGCATCAGATATGCGACGAAAGTCAAATACCTGGGGCTGACAATGGGTTAGCGAATGAACTTCCTGCCACATTTGAATGCTCTCAGGGACAAGATGCAGAATGTTTCGGGGCAGTTACGACGCATCATTCGGAGTGACTGGGGCCTGAGTCGCCGTGCCGTTCGTAAAATATATCGTGGCCTATTCGTAGCATGTGCTACTTTTGGTACCGCCATATGGTACCGAACAGTCATGACTGCTCATGGTCAGAGGCGCGTGCTGAGCATACAGAGGTGCATGATGCTCCCATGCTTGCCCTTGTGTCGTACCGGATCTACGGATGTGATGCAGGTGCTTCTGGGGGCACCCCCTCTCGACCTGGTGGTTATACAGCTCATTGTTTCCTTCAGGCTGAGAAAGAGGGCAAGTTTGCCGCTGTTGGAGGATGAATGCTTACCGACGATAATGTGGAGAGTGGATGGTTAGAAAATAGGCGTCGATTAGAAGGGGTGGTTAGAGGGAAGTGGCAGGAGCGCTGGGACAATAGTCCCAACGGCAGATTTAATCTGAGCCTGGGTTTTCTGCTTACGGGTCATGGTCCTCTTAATGCATTCGTGCATAAAAGGAGCTTGAGCGAAACGGAGGGGTGTATTCGAGTGCCCGGAGTACTCGGACATAAGGAATTTGGGTAGTTGTGGAGTTAATGTTGAAGAAGGAAGGGTTGATGTGAGTGGAGCGCTCTTCACTAGTCGGACTATTGATTTGCTCAATAGGTATGCTTTGGAGGTGTTTAGACGGAGGAGACGTGGTGGTGATCGTGGTGGTTAATTCGTGTGTTTGTCCGTGGATGTGGGGGGGGGGGGGGGGTTCTAACCCCACATCACCCCTAGGCGGCCGGTCCGGAGTAGGTGGATACTCAACCGGAAGTTGCTTCGGCTGCGAAAATCATACCAAGACTTTAAAGTGATACCACGGGGAACAGATAGACCGCGGAGCTTGCTCCGTTTCTGTTCGGTTGCGGTTGGCCCCTTTGGGGGCATCGTGGTGGCTGTGGTTGATATCCGAATACGGTAAGAGTTGGTCAGCTCGAATGTGGAGTTGCATTGCAACCGGGTGCCATGAGCCATGGAATGGAAGAGGTGTTAGATAGGCCTCCAACCCCACCAAGGTGATGATGTGTCCACTCACATTATCGATTGGTACCAAGTAAGCGAGCCTTGGGGGCTGGTCAGACCTGCTTTGACCCGTGTACTTGGTGCATAAGTGAGGTTAGGTCTTCGAAGACAGGTACTCACGGTAAACCTACACTCGCTGTATCCTTCCAGATGACTAGAAAACAGTTTCCTTTAAAAGTCGCTTTCGCTATGACTATCAACAAAGCTCAAGGTCAAACATTCGATATAGCCGGTTTATATTTACCTAGCCCAGTATTTTCACATGGACAGTTATATGTGGCCTTTTCTAGAGTCAGGCGATTCGAAGATATCACTTTTTCAGCCCAAGCGACATTCAAGCAAAAAATTTAAAATGAATTTATTATTTATTATTGTATTTAAATAAGTTTTGTAAAAAAATGTTAAGTTAATAAATACATGTACATATCGAACATAGCTAAAAACGTATACATTTATCTATTACTTCTGATTGGTGGTTTTGTGGTTATTAGGTCATATTTATAAAAAAAGCTATTGCTTTTTTTCAAATTTTCAGAAATTCGACATATGTAAGTTTGTATGAAGAAAACTTCAAAATTTGAGAAAAAGGTTTGAAAAATCCTGGATCTGGACTAATAAAAGGTTTCAAACCATATATTTTTTTTTGCGCAGGGCGCGCACGGGTCCACCTAGTATAATGAATAAGTAAGCTGAAAATAGGGACATTTTATGTTGCTCTGGCAGGAAGGGTGTAATTTAATCAATCTGCTTCTCGTAAACAAAAGGTAGTAAAACGAACGGTAAGGAAAGGAGAGGATAGGAAAGGAATGGAAAGAAAAGAAAGGAAAGGAAAGGAAAGGAAAGGAAGGAAAATCAATGGATGGGAAATGAAAATAAAAGAAATGAAAGAAAAGTAGAGGAATGGAATGGAAAGGAAAGAAAGGAAAGGAAAGTAAAAGAAAGGAAGGAAAGGAAAGGAAGGAAAGGAAAGGAAGGAATATGAATGAAAGAGAAATGAAAGTAAAAGAAAGAAAATAAAAAGAAAATTAAAAGAAAGGAAAGGAGAGGAAAATAAAGAAAAGGAAAGGAAAGGAAAGGAGATAAAAGGAAAGGAAAGGAAAGGAAAGGAAAGGAAAGGAAAAAATAGGAAGGAAGGGAAAGAAAAGGAAAGAAAAGGGAGGGAAAGCAAAGGAAAGAAAACAAAGGAAACGAAAATAAAAGAGTAGAATGGAAAAGAAAGGAAAGAAAAGGAAAGAAATGGAAGGAAAGGAAAGGAGAGGAAAAGAAAGCGAAGGATAGGAAAACAAACGATATTTGGACTTTATGCAAATACAATAATTAAAATCACAAATTTTAACATATTAATTAAGAAATATTTTACTTACCTTCTGCAAACAAAATTATGACAGTTTTTTTTTTTAATTAAATTTTACTAATAAGACTTGTCGCTTATGTAAATCCACGTTTTATTTAATGTACAATTTACATAGAGATAAAAGAGGTTTTCACTTTGGCACACGTATCGGTAAACTAATTAAATAAGTTAATCTAAAGTGAAAGAACGCCAAAATCCCCTTTTGGTGCTAACAGTATAAAGTTGTGAAAAAATAGCAACAAAAATACAGTAATTTTTCGAATATCCAGAAAACATACAAAACCAAAAACAAAAACTACATTCGTACGCCGTTATTCTCTTGGAAATGATTTCGCTTCACTCATTCTCAATATAGAGAATACAAAAAAAACATACTAACCCCTACTTTGAGTATTTTTACCAACAATAAATTAGCATGCTTACTTTGTTTTATTTTTATAAACACTTGATGCATGATGAGCTATGTAGTTTTGTTTCATTTTTATTGTTGTTTAATTTTTCCCTACAAAGCAACTCCTCGGCCATGCTCACGATTCAGCATAGTACACAAAAGGCAAGTACACACACACACAGCGTTTTTATAATATGAATAAGTGCATGTGTAGTGGTGTGACTTTTATGTTAAGTTTTTTATATTAAAATGATTTTTCATTTTTTTTTATTTATGGATAACACTGCACCTCAAAATTTCCTATCAATATATATATAATTTGTATACCTTAGAATTATAGTTTAGCAGAAAACGGTTCCAAATTTTTTCATCTTGTCTGTTTATATATAAGATAAGATATTAATTAGATTGTTCACACAAGATTTGTGTTTATTAATTCCAAAATTCATACACATGAATACATATCTCATATAAAGTTATAACAAAATTAAAAATAAATATTCCACTTAGAGCAAGTCATTTTTTGTTTGATTATTTAGAAAACTGGGAAATTGTCGATTGACGTAAATTTTGTTGTTTATTTACAAAGAAAATAGTTTGCATATGGCTCTCTAATTTTTGCAGCAATTCAAAAGCAACCAGGTCTTTGCTGGAAAATCTTTTCAAATTTGAAATAGCCCCCAAAGCAGTTTCGTTAGAGTTAATTGGGTTAGCTTCTTCGTGAATGCTTTCAGTATCAGCATCATCAATCGTTTCAAAACTTTCAGCCATTACAACATCCAGCTCTAACTCAGAGCTCTCGGTCCACACATTATGATCAATTGCTACGAAGTCATCGCAACTTGAGTGACTACGACTCTCCAAGGGTTTTTGATAATTACCAGCAAGCGTTGCTAACGGCAAATCATCTTCGGGCTCGAATTCAGCTGGACCATTGTTATTTTTGTCAAAACCTTCTTTCTGGAAGCAATTTTTCAAGGTTTCCGGTTGAACTTTCGCCCATGATTCTTTTATAAAATGTATTGCTTCTAACACATTTATATTTTTGTTTGGCGAACCTGTCTTGAAAGTTTCGATAATGAATTTTAAAATTTCCTTCATCCAAAGGTTGGCAAACTGACGTCGTGTTACTGGGAAGAAAAATTACCTTAAAATTTTTCAAACTCATATCACATGGATCTGATGCCGCATTGTCAAGAAATAATAGTACTTTTCTATTTTGCAACTCCATTTTTTTGTTAAAATCTGTCAACTACTGTGATATCACCTCACGGTTCATCCATGCCTTCTTATTTGAATACAAATCTACTAGCAGATTTTTAATATCAATTGATGCAAACGCTCTCGGCCGTGCAGCTTTCCCAATAACAAGTGATGTTTTTTTCTCTCCTGCAATATTAGCACAAAATAGGACAGTCAGACGCTCTTTCGAAAGCTTGCCTCCTCGACATACCTCATTTTTTAAAAGTCAGTGTAACGAACGTTTTGCATTGTTATGTATGTAAAGTTTTGTCCGCTCAAGGGGAGTTCGAGTCCGCTCAAGGGAGGTTTTTCTCTGATTTGTTATGAAACGAAATCTCTTTGTCCGTAGACAAGAGGTTCGCGTCCGCTTAATAGAGGATTTTGGTCTAATTTTATGACAAATTACTGTCCGCGTCCGGCCAAGATAGTGTCCGGATAAGAGGGGCATTTGTTCTAAAAAATGCACTTAAAACTTGGTGCATGAAAAAATGTCCGCCGAAGGGAGGTGTCCGTTAGGAGAGGATTCTCTGTATTTCAAAAAATCCTCTTTATTGCCCGCAACCGTTTATGCAAAACCCCAGCTGAGAGATAAATTCTAAAAATTCTTACTGAAAGCTAAAAATTTTTATGAAAACTCACGGAATTTTCCAGAATTTTCTAAAAAGTCTTAAGTGTATATTTGGATTGTTGGTGTTATATAATAATACATATTTTTATAAAAATATCAAAAATAATGAAGGTCGAAGCAAGACTTAGTAAAAACTGGAAAAATCTGAGTGATGATGACTTTTGTAGATGAGTGTAGATATATATGTGTGTTTGTATGAAACATTTTAAGGTCGCTTTTTCTTACTTAAAAAGTTGACTTATATCGCACCCTCCCAAATCGTGCTGGATCCGCCCTGGTCGGTCCCATGAGGTTAATTGACAACGCGTCGTCGAACGGGTTGTCGTCGCCAATTATGGTTGTGTCGTCGCATTCCGACCGACGTTCATCCAAATGAAGCTTGGTGTGGTACTTTTCTTTGCACCTTTTGAAGCGATATTTGCTGTCACATTTGTCCACGCGTTGAAAGGACGACGGGCAGTTTGGACACTACTTGTGTAGAAGCACGGCCCGCAACCTCTCCTCTGGGTATTTTTTCCTATATTATGCGCAGAGTCTAAGGCTATGATCCCTGCCGCAGAGCTGCAAGCGACGTCTAAGTACTTTGCACCTCCTTCTGACTTGGCCAGTAGGGTTGGTAACGGGTCTAGATCTGAAAGAATATTGATATCATTGATCATGACCAAATTGGGGTTGTCGGAAAGTTGTTTGAGTGGCGTAAAGAAAAATATATCCCATATATTTTCGCAAAACAAAGGAAAACCAATTGAAATAAAAGATTAAAGACAATAAGGAAATACTTTTGTGCGCAAAGAAAAGAAAAGGGGGAAAGGGCTGAACTGAATTTAGCACCCATGCATTCAATGTAGATAGTGCTTTAGTATTTTACTTTACATAATTCGACTTTGGTCGCTCGATGTCGCTGAGTCTGGTGTTACATAATTTGTGGTGTGTTTTTGTTTTACCACATGTGGCCAGCCACCACACGGAACGGTTCGCAACTTGGCTGAAAATGTACAAAAAAAACTTCTTGTGCAGTTGCGTTTTCACCAGTCAACATTATTTTCGACGTGTAGTGTTGATAATGTTAAAATTCGTGGAAGTGAGTATATCTAAATCTCGACCAAATGAATGATTGATAAAGATATGTAGTGCGCGATATTCTAGCGCATGAGGCCTAACGTCGGTATTGCAGTGCATTGCCTGTAAGAAATGCAATGTAGAAATTCTGACGTTTGCTATGCTTTTCAATTCCTTAATGGCAAAAAGTCATTCATTTAAAACACGCGGTGGTGAGTATGTGGTATACTTGTAGATTTTGTTATCTTTTTTACTAATTAATTTCTCTTTTTATTTGCAGGAAACGAAAACGTCATAATTTGAAAACAGCTACCGTATCAGATCTGAACGTAATGAAAAAGCTGTATAAGGCTTCCATGCCATTTGAACAATACTTAACATTAGAGAAAGAGGAATTTAATATACACTCACAAAATGGAAACCAGAATAAAAATATTGAAGTGAAGAAATAAGAAGAACATTTTTCTAAGCGGAGTCGCCCCTCGGCAGTGTTTGGTAAGCGCTCCGAGTGTATTTCTGCCATGAAAAGCTCACAGTGAAAACTCATCTGACTTGCAGATGCCGTTCGGAGTCAGCATAAAATATGTAGGTCCCGTCCGGCCAATTTGTAGGGAAAATCAAGAGGAGCACGACGCAAATTTGAAGAGAAGCTCGGCCTAAAATCTCTTCGGAGGTTATCGCGCCTTACATTTATTTATTTTTCATCTGATGAGTAGTCTACCGTATTATCGTCACTATTTTGTGGTATTGTGCTACAATATGATGACGATTCTGATCTCGATTCTTCTGTACTAGGGCTGACAATTAGCTTTTTTACTTCTGTACATATTTTATCCGGCTTTTTTTTAGGAATTTCTCGAAGGCTATTGATCAAAGGATCGGATGTTATAATTAACATGGTTAGTAAGTCTCGGCTTGTGGCAACACGAGAGCATTTGCGAGTATTGTATTCCCGAAATCTCCGGCAATATTTGTTCCGTGCTTTCTGAGCCTCTTCGGAAAGCTGCCCAATTGGAAGCAATGCCGCTTCGATCTCCTCTGTACAGTGAATCAATCAGGCATGCTTAACCAACGAACCGATATCATTCCGTTACGATAATTAACATTAATAAAAGAAACAAAGTCATTTCGTTTCGTTTATAAACGTTAAGAACGTCAAATTAACGAAATGATTTTGTTTCGTTTTCTGCCATATCAAAACGAAATCAAATCGTTTATGTTGATTATTAATTTCAAACTATGCTGGCAAAGCTGATTGGAACTTTTCTCATGAATTTTGACAATACGAACATTTCTCAGAGTATTTTTGACATTTTCACCAACGAATTACACAAACAAATTACATGGAGTTTGTGTGTATGTCCGTTCGCTGTTACCACCTTACCTTATCCCTTATTCCCTTATCGATAATATTTCGAATTGTTTCAACAGAAGCGGTGGAAATTTTTTGATAAACGATTAGCTTAACGTTAAGGTGTATCCCTGTAATCAATATTTTATGTACAGTAGGTGGCATATTTTACCACAAATAGAGACTCAGATAATGTCTTCTGGTTTCAAGACAAAATTTATTGAATTCATCCAAGTTTATCTCGAATCCAGAAGATAATGTCCTCAAAATAACATCAATTTTTTGATTATTTCAACATCCAAGCCTGTTATCTGAGCACTCAGCATTCTTAAAGAAGCGACGGGCTGTATTTCCGGCATTTGAATAGCCGAAACCTGGCTTTGGGTTATCTACAATGAGTCCCATCTCAGTTTTAAATTTCAGCTTGATTTCGTCGGAACAAATACTGATGTTTGGGTTATCTTCGTCGCTTCTAGCCTGCCATTTCTTAATATTTAACTTATAGCTGATATGTAAGAGGCACTCGAAGCAACGAATCCAAGCATGAAGTGTAGATAAACCAAAGCCAAAATTTTCTTCGTTGCTATTAAACTTCGCGGGGGCATCGTTCATTGTCTTGGGGGTGGCGCCACAGATGAAAAACTTTTAAGATGAACGAGTTTCGGTTATTTACACACCTTTCCGTCTGCCATTGTAAGCAAAAGTTCGTGTTTCACAGAGATTTGGGAATCACCAAAGTTGATACGTGTTGGAAGAAGAGCACTGATTTCGTCTAACACTTCATTTGTCTCCGCTAATATTAAGTTGATCGTTTCTTTAGCAAATATAAATTTTATTGGACGACAGTACAAAGTTTATGAAGGCCGAGGATTTTTCCAAACGATTTTGGACCCATCAAATAACCTAAAGGGAACTAAAGAAAATACGAAAAGCAACTCGTCCGTGTTTTCAGTGCTCTCAAATATTTGTTTGTATGTGCTGTACCCAGAACTTCCATCACATCCCCATTTAGTCACAAGTGTGAACGATGAACTTGTTGGAGCACACTGCTGATAAATTCATTCTGGGCTAGAACTAGACGTTCCACTATTTTTTTAATAAAGCTTGCAAATTTATTTCAGCGCGAGTTTCAGGATAACAGGCCTGTTTGGACTTCAACAAACTATAATATGACGGAAACACATTATGTCCTGCCTTCAATGCCCATTTCCTAGTTTGTTTGTATGAATGCGTTGTTGGCTTACAATCTATGTAATAAGCTAGAGCTTCGTCCCTAGTTAACTGCCTAGAATTAATTGCATCCTAACTTTAGACTTAACAATATTTTTTGGAGTCTCACTAACATCTCTAATTACATTTGCAATTTTTCTTTGCCCTGCCGAACGCGCAGCAATTTCGGCAACAGTTACTAATTCACTGACACTCCGAGATTCTACTAGGTTAGGTGGTAGCTGCCCTGATAAGGATAGCTCACTTGGACAACACGAAGGTTCGTTGTGATACCACATACACCAAAAATAACGGTGACTTAGATCTAGCTACTTAGAGAATCGTTGGGTAGCAACGATAAAGCCCGAATGATACCGATCTCAACTTTGGATATATCCTCGGGAGATCCAAGTGAGTCGCGACCGAAGTACTTTCGCCTAGTTCTGGAAAAAGTTGGACAATCAAGCGTAAATTGATTTGGTGATTCCACCTCATCATCCTCCATACAGGTGCAGCAGGATAGAGTTTCCAGTATATTGAGACGTACCGCATGGATACCCATGGGACAGTGTCCTGTCAAAACCCCAATGACCATTGATAGGTGAGCCTTAGTGAACCCAATTATTTCAGCAGACCTCCTGCCATCCACTTTTGGTCAGAAAGATCTTGCTACCCTGCAAGACGTGGTATCCGCCCAACGTTTGCTGAGCTGATTCGAGGCCCAGCTATGGAGGAGCAATCCACAGGTGGCCAGCGGGATCCCGAAATCCCTACAGCCGTTTTCATCCGGTTCAGTTGTACCGATGCGGGCTAAGAGATCCTCTTGACAGTTACCCGAGATATCACTATGGCCCGGGACCCAGATAATCTTAATTGTAAAATAATTCGATGCAATCGCAAGCGAGGTCAGGCACTCCCAGACCACCCTCTTTCGCACTGTAGTGGAGCTCAAGGCCTTGATAGCCGCTTGGCTATCAGAGTAGATGGTAAATTCCCTAACTGTGGTAGCACTGGATAGCATTCCATCCACCGCATCCTTAATCGCAGCAATTTCCGCTTGGAATACACTGCAGTAATCAGCCAACTTAAACTTGCGGCTTAAATTTAGCTCTTGAAAAACTTCCCCCTGTAAGTTTTCAATGGGCAGGACAGCTGAAAGGTGCTATTGCTTGCCGAGGTGAAGTTTTCCACCAGAACGTCTATATCAGATTCGGACAGGCCCAAACTAATGATAGGCACCGCTGGCAGTAGCTCTCCCAGCTTCCTATAATACAAGTCCCAGTTGTTACTTTTAGGGTTCCTAAAAGATATTTTACCGGGACGTTCTTCGTTCACTGAGAACTGAATATATCGGTGATCAGAGAAGGAGTGCTCGTTGAGAACCCTCCATCCAGATATTCGACCTTCCAGTTCTCTACTAACCAGGGTGAGGTCCAGGACCTCCTCCCTTACCGCAGTAATAAAAGTCGGGTCATTCCCCCTATTACATATACAAAGTCCCTCATCTACAATAAAAGTAAATAAAGACTCACCTCTAGTGTTGGTGTCCGAGCTTCCCCAAATGCTATGATGGGCATTAGCATCGGCACTATGATCACGTCAACACCTCTCCGCCTTGCTTCAGCGGTGATTTCACCCAGTATCGCAGGTGGTGGTCCCTCTACGTCCCCGTGGGGCATGTACGCTGAGACCACCCACATTTCATTACTTATCCCTCGAGGCAGACCGTGGTTACGTCAGTATTGATGAAATTAGAGAGAATAAAAGCTTTAATCTCTTTTTTAACAAGCACACAGGATCTAGGCCTACTTGCCTCCCCATGCACCAAAGTGTTGAATTTTCCAGTCCTTAATCCAGAAATCTTACTGCCGTTTCTACTCAGCCACGGTTCCTGGACAAGGACTATATCCACTCCGCCTTTTTCAAGGCAGATCAACAAATTTTCGGAAGCCGCCTTAGAGTGCTGAAGATTGATTTGACGGATTTCCATCAAAAGCGCTCTTCTTCCGCACCCCATTCTTGGCGGATTCGTATTAGTCTTGTCCATTCTAAAAAAGTCCCCCTCAAGGCCGCTATCCGGAGCCGATTGTGTAGTCGCCCTTTAACGGTCTCGTGGTTATCTATGCTACGCGGGGAGGTCACGCGAGGGTTGACGTATTACCTTATGAGTAATGCGTTCACAACCAGACCGGGCGCGAAGCGGGAAAATCTTCAACCGCATCTACACCACCAACTTAACGGCGACGGAGCCGGAACGTACCTTGGGGCCGCCACGGTTTTATCGGGACGTGGGCAGGTGCAGCATTATCCTACCAGACATTTCGGTAGAGTTTCACCCCGACCTCTTAAAGTGGCAGAATACCGCACCTAACAGCCCAAAGTCATCAAGTCAAAATGTAATGTCAAATCAAAGCCCTAAAACAGTACAGTTCGTTACCGTTGTGTACCGATCTTGACTCTTAAAGAGTCCTCCCTCCCCTGAGCTCGGCACAATGACTCGGGGGGTGCGGGTTTTATCGAGTTGTCCTCTCTAGATCCGCCATTATCAGTAGAAGCAGGGGCACCTCGTGCAGGACGTGATAACTAATCACGCGTGACATTCGTCACTATGGCCGGTCTAAGACTGATATCAGTCCCTGATCCAGAGCCTGAAACCACTTATGATATCCAATCCCAGTATCTTAGCCTGCCGATATTCTACTAAATTCGCGACGCGACGTTTTTTCGTTTTAAACGACGATTTCTCGAAATCTTTTCGAGGTCTTCCTGCAGGATTCACAACAGCACTTGATGTCGAAGGTTGTGGCACAAAAGTATTCACAGTGAATTGTATGTCCTTTTCATCCAGTCAAGCTTTATTATTAATTAAGAAACGCTCCTTCGACGTGCCCGAAGCCAACCGTTTGTCACCAACCTTATTCGAAAAGGTGGATAACTTTAAATTTATTTCTTTTTGGCTGCTTTCAGTAATGTCACCAAAGTGATATTTTGTAGTCATATATGTGCGACTTTTTTCGTTTTTCTTGTGTTTTAACCACTCCTCGAAATAGAGTAAAGGTGTTCTGAAAAAATATTAAAAGAAAATGTTGTACTGAAGTCTGCTGAACCACGCATGAATTTTTACAAAGAATATGTTACTCCTACGATATATTTAATTAAATTTTATTATTTTGAAAAAAATTACTCAGGAATTATTTTAAAATGTTTAGACTTAAAATAAAAAAAAATAAATGTAAGGCGCGATAACCTCCGAAGAGATCTAAGGCCGAGCTTCTCTTCCAATTTGCGTCGTGCTCCTCTTGATTTTTCCCTACAAATTGGCCGGACGGGACCTACATGTTTTATGCCGTCTCCGAACGGCATCTGCAAGGCAGTTGAGTTTTCACTGAGAGCTTTTCATGGCAGAAATACAATCGGAGCGCTTGCCAGACACTGCCGAGGGGCGACCCCGCTTAGAAAAATTTTCTTCTAATTGAAAAATCTTATTTCTAAAATTTTGATGTTGCTTTGCCCGGGAGTTGAACCCAGGGCATACGGTGTGATAGGCGGAGCACGCTACCATCACACCACGGTGGCCGGAAGTGGTGGAAATGATTTCAATTGATGAAAAAATAATCCCATTAAAAAATAAGAGAGCTAAAATAAAGGGAAGGCGTGCCGCATAATATGCCCTTTTACCAATATAAGAATACTTTGAATTATTCCTAATATTTATACAGCCTATTGCATTCATATTATCTAAGTAATGGCAACCGACAAATGCGAATATTTAATACTTTAATATGATGTAAAATGTGTAAAAATATGACATCATAAACTTGCAGCGTAGGAAAAAATCAATAGATATAAAATCACATATTGGAAAAGTAATCTTTATTTTATTTTAAACTACAGCCTTTTAACAAAAAGTATTCATTCTATTATTTAAAAACTTGTAACATGGTTTCTTTATTGACATTTGGAAAACGTGCTTTATAATCTTTAACAACATGGAGTAAAAATTGGCTTTGTTCTTCATTTTTTGTTAAAAGTTGATTATATTCACAAAAAAGCTTTATGCCGCGCTCAGCTGCATAATTTACCACTTTAAGTTTACGAACAATATCTAAACATTGTTTGTAAGATGAATTTGTGCTCCAAGTTTTTGGATCATTTTCCAAAAAGTCTGTAGGTAAGTTTAACTTTTCAAAAAATAATTTACTTTTATCGCATATAAAGTCCTCAATTTCCTTGTGTTGAATGCCATTAATATCACTTATCTTCAAACGTTTAATGCCTTCTTGTTACTTCAGATATCTTTCCTGTCAATATTTATACTCAGTTGAGCAGAGCTCACAGAGTATATTAACTTTGATTGGAAAACGGTTGGTTGTACAGGTATAAAGGAATCGAGATAGATATAGACTTCCATATATCAAAATCATCAGCATCGAAAAAAAAATTGATTGAGCCATGTCCGTCCGTCCGTCTGTCCGTTAACACGATAACTTGAGTAAATTTTGTGGTATCTTGAATGAAAATTTGGTAGGTTCATGGGCATTCATCTCAGATCGCTATTTAAAATGAACGATATCGGACTATAACCACGCCCACTTTTTCGATATCGAAAATTTCGAAAAACCGAAAAAGTGCGAAAAATAATTACCAAAGACGGATAAAGCGATGAAACTTGGTAGGTGAGTTGACCTTATGCCGCAAAATAGAAAATTAGTAAAATTTTGGACAATGGGTGTGGCATCGCCCACTTTTAAAAGAAGGTAATTTAAAAGTTTGTAATAGCAGCCTTATGATCTTATCCTGTTTCCCACTTGGTGCAACCCTGTTGTCTATTGTGAATGGACAACAGGTGTTGAAACAAGTTGGAAATGGGGAGGTCGGCAAAAAGAAAAGGCGGCCATTATTATAATATTGGACTGGAGAAGAAAAACACTCAGTTGGTGTGAAAAACTAAAATACCTAATTGATTTATACAAACTAAAGTATAACTTAGTGCTAAAGTACTACAAGCTATTTAATATATTACGAAAACAAAAATAACTTAAATAAATAGCACAAGTGAACTTAATTAAAATACTGTGTTCAGTCATTGAGTGGAGTGGGCGTGCAAAGCCCACAAGAACAATTTTTATTCGCATCGGGAAGAAATGGAGCTTCTCGAGTGGCACTCAAGGAAGCCACGTTCACATGGCGACCGTGACCAAGGTAGGTGGTGGTGCGAAATTTTTCAATAAAATCGTGGTAAAAAGTGGCAGTGGGTGAAATGAAAGAAAAAATCAAAATTATAATAAAATAAACCTAAAACTACGACTAAAATAAACGGAAATAATGCAAAATCTTTTAAAATAATAAAAATTCTAAAACCTACAATTAAATACAGCGGAAATAATACAACTAACTAAAACCTACAAATAATAAGAAACAGAAGTAATAGGAAGAACTTTTAAATAATAAAAATATACTAAAACTCACAAATAAAAAGAAACGGAGGAAATATTAACTCTGTAAAAAAATAGAAAATTTTCGGAAATCGTAACGGCATATAAACCCACGCCACTAAATAACGGCAGAGTACCAATTCGCCATTTTACATCCACCACCACCACCAGCGAACATCAACGGCAGCAGCTTCGCTAGCACCAGCGAATATAAGCGGCATGCATCAACACAAAGGTAGCAAAAGCGGCAGCAGGATTAACCCCAGCAGCGAGGCAGAAGTTGCAGCAGAAAAATAAGTATACACATATATGTATGTATGAAATACATTTTTTGTTAAACACATATACGTATGTATGTATACCAACATAATAATTCCATTAAATGCGGTGCTTTCGCTTTGCATACCATATACTTACAGACTTTTTTTCTTTCAATTACAACGGTGCAAACATTTTAAACTTAAATTGAATTTTGAATTTCTTCGCATCAATCAAAAATTTTTCTACACAAAAAATTTTATTCAAAAATATACAGAAAAAAATTTAAAAAAAAATACAAAAAAAAATACAAAAGATTCAAAAAATACAAAAAAAAAATACAAAAACAATTCAAAAAGAAAATGAAATTGGTCATACCTAAAACTTAAATTTTCCAAAAAAAAAAAAAACTTTGGAATTAATTCATAATAAAATACAACATTACATACAACGTCTATATTTGCAACACTAATACATTAAATACTTTTAAAACACTTTACAAATTTACTACACAAAAAAAACTGTATTACTTTCCATTCTATACCTTGAAAATACAAAAAAAAAAAAAAACAAAAAAATGGTGAAACAAAATTAAATTTAATACAAAAAAAAAAAAAAACATTTTGCTGTGAAACGGCGCGGCCGACACGTTAAACAAATCAAACATATTTTTGATGAAAACGGTGCGTCCGTAAAACCTTAAAATTTAATCATTTTTTGTGCAACGGTGCGGCCGTCACAATGTTGTAATAAACACTAAATTGCAATAAACATATCACGTTTAAAATTAATATTGCCTTGGAAAATGGGATAAATAGATCAGTCTTCTAACTTGTATACCGTATATGGTAGCACACCCGGTATAAACAAAATTGTTTAAAGCCAAAATTTAATTCATTGTTCACAGGGAATACAACCCAACTGTCTTTCAAGTGATTCCAACTTCAAATAAATAACAAATTTATTTAGTTCATTAATTTTACTCCAATATTCAATACAAAATTCAAGTAAAGCGGTTTCAAATTAGATTATAAATCATTTTAAATTTCTTTTCAATAAAAAATTTTTTTTCACAATCATAACATAAACTCGCCACTTTCTCTCATTCAACTCAGGTGATAAAATCATTTCAAATTCCCTTTCAATTCAAACTTGTTCAAATTCATGTCTCAAATCTGCAGCAATAATTCAATTTAGGTTAATACAATTCAGGTTACAAAACCATTTGATATCTCTCTTCCATTCAAATTTGTTCATATTCGTAACTCAAACACTTTAGGTTCTAAAACCATTCCAAATTTCTTTTTCATTCAAATTGTTTCATATTCATACCTCAAACTTGCAACTTTTTCTCAATTCGATTTAGATTATAAAATCATTTCAACCTTCTACTGTTTTCACACAGAAATTTAATGATCTGATTTCACCTGCTAATGAAATCGTAAATTTTTTGCTTTCACACAAAAGTAACTGCTCGATTAGTATGAAGGATGAGACAGACAATCATGGCGGAACGATACAAGGTGGGAGCATGGTGACATACCTACAAACAAAAAAAGTTCCATGTACTTGTAAATTCGATGGACAAATGTCAAAATCGTACTGCGCCGGTAGTTGATGTATCAAATCAAATAAAAAAGGTTATAATCAGCTGTTCGATGCTGCCACCTTGTATCTTTCCGTCATGCAGACAATGACATTTGCTTTGACAAATGACATTTTTAAGCACTGAACACACCTAAAACTAACAAACGGAAACGGAAGCGGAACGCTGCCAACAGAGTTGCATTGTGATTTTGACTTCATTAGGCATTCGATTAGCTACTAATGAAATAATAATAGATTCGAATTTTGTAGGGAAGATTGAGCTCAATAAGCGTCTTAATGTAGAAAACTGCCTTTATTATTCAATAAGCCGTCTGTGTGAAAACAGTATTCTTTTTCATTCAAATTTCTTAATATCCAAGCATACAAAGCTGCAAGTGTAAGAGTATTTCTTCTGCTAATGTCAAATTTCGAAACAAAATTCAAAGAATTGAGAGAAAATTTCTTTAAAATTAAAAATCGCTTTTTACATACAGGTCGTTTTTACCGACAAGGCAAGAGAAGTTAAATGAATATAAAAATTCTTTAATTGGGGCATATAATAACATTTTACTAGAGGTAAATGGTCATTTTGAAAACCGACCTAGGCCAATTCGTCTGAATAAAAGTTTATAACGTTGTAGGGAAGAAGTAATTAAATGTTTTACAAAACTCAACTGCACAGTTAAAATACCAACCAACTACAGCGACTTAGTCCAAGATAAAACTTTTATATCAGATACTGATCGGGAAGAAAAAGAATCCTTCGACGCATACAAAATCGAACTGAGGAAGAAGAAGAACTCTCTGACTCATCAAAGCCGGAAACACTCGACAGTCGTATCGGTGAACAAAGTTGTTCTTTACCTCATACTGAAAATATTTCATTGCAAGAAAACTTATGTGGTTTCGATAACCCAGTCGTGACATCAAACAATTCTTTAGGGCCTTTAACAACTTTCTCAAATTCCAACCAATCTCGTACTAATTTTCTAGAACCAACAATAATGGTAAGCTGTACTTTGGCAGCCGTTGAAGATATCATTATGAAATTTGGCAGGAACATTACTCCTATTACTGTATGTATTTTTAATAAAAATTAGCAACATCGGAGAACGACCACGCCCACTTTTAAAAAAATTTTTTTAAAGTAAAATTTTAACAAAAAATTTTATATCATTATAGTATATAAGTCAATTATGTGAACCATCAACTCCAGTAATGATAAGGTGCAACAAAATACAAAAATAAAAGAAAGTTTCAAAATGGGCGTGGCTCCGCCCTTTTTCATTTAATTTGTGTAGGATACTTTTAATGCAATAAGTCGAACAAAAATTTACCAATCCTTGTGAAATTCAGTAGGGGCTTAGACTCTAGGACGATAACTGTTTTCTGTGAAAAAGGGCGAAATCGGTTGAAGCCACTCCAAGTTTTTATACACAGTCGACCGTCTGTCCTTCCGCTCGGCCCTTAACACAGTAACTTGAACAAAAATCGATATATCTTTACTAAACTTAGTCCACGCACTTATATGAACTCACCCTGAATTGGTATAAAAAATGGCCGAAATCCGACTATGACCACGACTACTTTTTCGATATCGAAAATTACGAAAAATGAAAAAAATGCCATAATTCTATACCAAATACGAAAAAAGGGATGAAACATGGTAATTTGATTGGTTTATTGACGCAAGATATAACTTTTGAAAAAACCTTTGTAAAATGTGTAAAACTGGTCCACATTTTGGTCAATATCCCGATTACGCCTTCACATATACAACTACCACCACTCCCTTTTAGAACCCTCATTAATACCTTTAATTTGATACCCATGTCGTACAAACACATTATAGAGTCACACCTTGTCCACCTTTATGGCGATATCTCGAAAAGGCGTCCACCTATAGAACTAAGGCCCACTCCCTTTTAAAATACTCATTATCCACCTTTCGTTTGATACCCATATTATACAAACGCATTCTAGAGTCAACCCTGGTCCACCTTTATAACTATATCTCGAAAAGGCGTCCACCTATAGAACTATGGTCCACTCACTTTTAAAATACTCATTAACACCTTTCATTTGATACCCATATCGTATAAACAAATTCTAGAGTCACCCCTGGCCTACCTTTATGGCTATATCTCGAAAAGGCGTCTACCTATAGAACTAAGGCCCACTCCCTTTTAAAACACTCATTAACACCTTTCATTTGATACCCATATCGTAAAAACAAATTCTAGAGTCACCCCTGGCCTACCTTTATGGCGATATCTCGAAAAGGCGTCCACCCATAGAACTAAGGCCCACTCCCTTTTAAAATATTCATTAACACCTTTCGTTTGATATCCATATTGTACAAACGCACTCTAGAGTCACCCCTGGTCCACCTTTATGGCGATATCTCGAGAAGGCGTCCACCTATAGAACTAAGGCCCACTCCCTTTTAAAATACTCATTAACACCTTTCATTTGATACTCATATCGTAAAAACAAATTCTAGAGTCACCCCTGGCCTACCTTTATGGCGATATCTCGAAAAGGCGTCTACCTATAGAACTAAGGCCCACTCCCTTTTAAAATACTCATTAACACCTTTCATTTGATACCCATATCGTACAAACAAATTCTAGAGTCACCCCTGGTTCACCTTTATGGCAATATCTCGAAAAGGCGTCCACCTATAGAACTAAGCCCACGCTCTTTTAAAATACTCATTAGCACCTTTCAGTTGATACCCATATAGTACAAACTAATTCTAGATTCAGCCCTGGTCCACCTTTATGGCGATATCCCTAAACGGCGTCCACCTATAGAACTATGGTCCACTCCCTTTTAAAATACTCATTAACACCTTTCATTTGATACCCATATCGTAAAAACAAATTCTAGAGTCACCCCTGGCCTAGCTTTATGGCGATATCTCGAAAAGGAGTCTACCTATAGAACTAAGGCCCACTCCCTTTTAAAATACTCATTAACACCTTTCATTTGATACCCATATCGTACAAACAAATTCTAGAGTCACCCCTGGCCTACCTTTATGGCTATATCTCTAAAAGGCGTCCACCTATAGAACTAAGCCCACGCTCTTTTAAATTACTCATTAGCACCTTTCAGTTGATACCCATATCGTACAAACTAATTCTAGATTCAGCCCTTGTCCACCTTTATGGCGATATCCCTAAATGGCGTCCACCTATAGAACTATGGTCCACTCCCTTTTAAAATACTCATTAACACCTTCCATTTGATACCCATATCGTAAAAACAAATTCTAGAGTCACCCCTGGCCTACCTTTATGGCTATATCTCGAAAAGGCGTCTACCTATAGAACTAAGGCCCACTCCCTTTTAAAAAACTCTTTAACACCTTTCATTTGATACCCATATCGTAAAAACAAATTCTAGAGTCACCCCTGGCCTACCTTTATGGCGATATCTCGAAAAGGCGTCCACCTATAGAACTAAGGCCCACTCCCTTTTAAAATACTCATTAACACCTTTCAGTTGATACCCATATCGTACAAACAAATTCTATAGTCACCCCTGGTCCACCTTTTGGCGATATCTCGAAAAGGCGTCCACCTATAGAACTAAGCCCACGCTCTTTTAAAATACTCATTAACACCTTTCAGTTGATACCCATATCGTACAAACTAATTCTAGATTCAGCCCTGGTCCACCTTTATGGCGATATCCCTAAATGGCGTCCACCTATAGAACTATGGCCCACTCCCTCTTCAAATACTCTTTAATACCTTCCATTTGATACATATGTCATACAAACACATTCCAGGGTTACCCTAGGTTCATTTTCATACATCGTGATTTTCCCTTATTTTGTCTCCATAGCTCTCAGCTGAGTATGTAATGTTCGTGACACCCGAACTTAGCCTTCCTTACTTGTTTTATATTCATCCAGTTCTTTACAATGCTGCAAATCAAGTAGTGGTACTTTGTTCGCATATGGAGCTTTGAACGAAACTTTTACATATACTTTAACAATAAAAAGGCATATATCTGCAATTCCTGCCTTTTATTTTACTGTTAATTGAAATTGATCTTGAAAAAAAAAAAATTTTTTTTGAGATAGTAAATTGCCTTAGACATCCAACGTGCATGATGAAATGCACCTGGACGATAAAAATTGAGGTTAGTGGGATGTTCTTCAATGAAAAGTTTACAATGTAATAAAAACTCTTTATAATCATAGCGGGGTTGTTGAATTGTTAAACATAGATTTATAAAATTTGCAATTTCAAGTTTAACTGCCTCTAGAATGTGTTTAATTTTTTCTATCTGTAATCCAGTCTTTACCTTATTTTGATCTATTTTTTCCCAAAATTCTTGAAAACGTTTAAATAAGGGTACGCTTGGACCAGATGAAGAAGGCATCTGTATTTCAAAGACACTTTTCAAAATCAATTCAAATATGTGGTGTCTACATGGAAAGTACAAAATATCACGTTCTAACATGTGTTGCAGTAGCGTGGCCGCCCCATTGATATAACTCATGTTGGATGCTGTAATATCACAACAGAACGCTTTTACCTTATTGTCCAAATTCCGCTCCAAAAGTACGTCATAGACTGCAGCGGCTTGCCCTTTTCCTGTTGGATTTGGCAGAGCAGGAACTGCAAGCAGTTGCTCAATATCACCCCTGGTAACCAAGACAACAAGCCTATCGACCTTTTCTGCTTCAGTTAAGGAAGGTAAAAGCTTTCCATCCCAATGAATTACTGGTGCCAATAACTTATCATTTTCAAAAGCGGCCTTTAAATTAATAGACCTCTTTTCACGCATTTGTTGCCTGGACCGGCGTAATACTAGGTTCAAACACACACCAAATTGGCAATTTATACTATTTGGGCAATTTATTACGCAATTTATCATATAATAAATTGTAATAATAAATTGCCAATTGAAAAAAAATTGCGTAATAAATTGTTTCAAACTGCAAATACAACCTTGTAAAGTGTGTTTATTGAGTAGATTTCAACGTCAGTTGCGCATGGCTGAACTATATGGTTGGCTCATTTCATCAGCTGATTTTATGTCTTTCATTTCACTGGAGTAGGGATTGTCAAAAGAAGATGGCAAACTCAAAATGAAACCAAAACATTGAACACATTTTCTTACAACACACAAAAATTTCAAAGTTTTATGTTTTCATTCCATTTCATTCGCCTAATACCAACACGCACATTTTGACAGTCTGAACAAAGGTATCTTCTTGCTGTAGAGATGAGCCAACCAGCTATCAAATTACTATTGTGTAAGCTAAATCGAGTTGTATGAACAGCACTCAATTCAAATCGAAATTTCCTCAATTTATTTTTCTGTTTGAACATAGTATAATGTAGATCTGCTTATGGACAAAGCTGCAGCGTCATGCCCCCCTGCTTCTGCTACGGTTACTAAATTGTGGACTCCATATCTGTCGCTAATTTTGCAGGCATGGATTGTTCTTGAACGCTTCACTGCATTCGCTCGAATAGTTTTTCAGATCTTTCCATAGCAGCTTTCTCTTTGGAAGCAAGTCGGTAATCGTACTCATGCATATAGCCAAGACGCCCTTTTTTTCTTTGATTAAGTAAAAACTGTCTATCTTCGTCTATTTTCAGCAACTTCAAAGCATTTGTATGGGAGATATCAAATAAGTCATCAAGTCTTTTCACAAAAATATGTTCTTTTTCTTTTGAACTAGGTCTTTTAGCTGACTTCTGTAGTGCCCTCTACTCTGCATACAGCATCTCAAGCTTCTCGATACAGTGATCATTTCTACGTGTCGGAATGCGAGACTTATCCCAAAAAACAGAAACTTCTTTAAGAGTTAAAGAGGCACTTTCACGTAGACTAAGCTTAACTTCACGCATGTTGTTTACGTTTTTTGGGTAACAGACGCTTTGGCGATAAATTGACGCCTACTAGTTTATTTGCATAAACCACTCAGTGGCGTCATATAAAATGTTTGACCTGCCTGCGGCACAGGTTAGAGTTTTCAAATTTATACCAAATTTTGACACAAATTACTTTTAGCGTAATGAAACATTTCTGTGGGGTGGGAGGCAAGAAATTAAAAAAAATAATTTTTACCACCTAGTGCTTGCCCTCTGAAATAATATCCATCACAAAAACTTTTACAATATTACTAATAAGTCACTAAAAACCCGTATGGAAGGAAGTGTCGATAAATTGCAACTTTTTTTTTTACATAAAATTATTATCTCATTTCTGAACACTATGACACGTTAATTAAGAATTTGACAGGCAAAAACAGGGAATGCTGAGTATGGAGGTGTTGTTGACGTTTTATGATTAAAATCTTTTGAAAATAATGACATGAATTTTTCCACCTAGCACGTTCGAAATTTTACGAAAGAAAATCACGTGTAGTCAACATCAAGGATTTTAATGACAGTAAAGTCATTCTCTTACGACCACTTGTACCCTTGTTGAAAGACGATGTTTCAGAGTTTATCTGTCAACAGCCAATTGTGTTGGAGCATTTCGAGGCGCGCGTTGTTCATGTGGTGACTGCATATCGTGTGTTTGTACATACAATTGCCGCAGAAGGAAATATGAATGCACTAATGAATGACATGTATGAATACTATGAAAATGGAGGGACTCCTCTAGCTGAATTTGAACCAGAACAACTCTGCGCTGCATTGGGTAGCGATGGAAATTGGTATCGCGCACGTATAACACCTCAGTTACCAAGTATGATATCGAAGTAAGCTACATCGATTATGGAAACACGGAGCTCGTTGATGCTGCTAAGTTAAAAAAATTGGAAGAAAAACGAATGCCAATACCAATACATATGCCATTGAATTTAACTGGCCGCATACGCGCGGCACAAAAGTTCCAAATCAAAAAAAAAAACTAATGCAACAACCGATTCAGATGCAGCTGTGATAGCTAAGTTAAAGCAGCTGACATGATGATGGATGAGCCTGTGTTGATCGTGAAGGCATTGGAAGTACAACAAAATCATTTGATAGGTGAACTTCATTTGTCTAATGGTGATAATGTTATTGACGTTCTACTGAACTCGCAATTAATAAAATCACGAGATGTGGACTTCATGCGCAAGCAATTGGAAAAGGATAATTCAAATATGATCGAATATATTGAATTTGTGGATTTGAGAGTTGAAGAGGAAGAAGAAAGTTCGTTGTGGCATCAGTTTTGAGAAGTTACGTATTGAATCTACTTTCTGAAAGGTCTCTTTTTTTTTAGACGTCAACGAATTTAGATCAGCTTAAGTAAATAAAACTTGTGACAAAAGCTCTAAAACGTTTTTTTTTTTTGTTTTGCATGGCGCTTTTTTAGAAGCTCGACTTTTAAATGTATTTGAGAACCTCATCCTTTTGTAAAAATTGGTCTAGTTTTCCGAAGTTGGTGCCTTTCAATATTTTATACAGTAAGATATGTTTTCAGAAGTTTATTATCAAAATTTCCCCCCAAAAATTTGGCATTTGAAGAGCTTTATAATAAAATTTATTGCCAATTCTTTATACGAGAATATGCAGAGCCCTAGTGGTAGTCGCAAAACCCCAATCCGTTTATAGAAGCGAATTTATCACAAAGTATCTCCAGATAAAATGCTTAGGATATATGTGATGAAATCAAACGACGACACGCAGTAGACGACTAAAGTTTTCCTCATCTGGCATTGATGGTATGCAAAAGGACTCATAATCGAGTGGGTTCGAAATGGGTGCGGATAGCCCTGTCGGTCAGACACCCCACCACGCTTGGTACGTAATCCGGAAAAGGCACCTTTTACATTCAAACAAGTGCAATTAATATGCAAACGTATGCTTAAGTAGCGCGAAGATGCGATACGTGAAAAGTAGAATGATTTTGACTACAGAACTCGCCGAACAGTATTATGGCTTTCGTAAAATTCACTTACGATCAAATACAGAGGCGCTATGAGGCTACACCTGGCTATCTTTCATAATAGGCTTCTCTGAAAATAAAATGAAAAATTTAAGCACATAAAGAAACACAGGATGCATTTAACGTAGTCCAAAGGTAATTTTTTAACCTGATTTAAATTAATCGAAAAATACTTAAATTCTCCTTCCGTACTTTAGATTCTAAAGTTAATTCTATTTGGATTTAATATTTAATTCAAATTTATGCCAGCGCTCTATCACCATATATTCAGATTCGTTTCAAAGTTCTAACTGAAGTTGAAACGAAAGGCTATTCAAATTAAATGTTCAATATTGAGAATGAAATTTTCGAATTTTGAAAACAGAAATTTCGAAACTAAGTTTTCACTATGATAACTGAAGGGACATATTCACAAAATACGATTTTAAGGAAATATTTTTGAATCGGCTTACGACATATCACCAAATTTCAAATTAAATTTAAAACAAATTTTAATTATTTGTTAGAAATC
This sequence comes from Eurosta solidaginis, assembly GCF_040869045.1. Lineage (NCBI taxonomy): Eukaryota > Metazoa > Arthropoda > Insecta > Diptera > Tephritidae > Eurosta > Eurosta solidaginis. The sequence continues at coordinate 264,141 of NW_027136949.1, forward strand.
CAATAACAATAAAAGATGTTATGGCAAATTTTCAATATGTTAATTTTCGACTTTATTTATCACAAAATCGCTTGTTTTATTTTTCGAAAACGCTACAAAAAAGTCGCTTTTGACAAGTGAATGGTAATCGCGAAAAACGTGGTAAGCGACAAAATCTAAATTTTTCAGGAGAACAAAAACGCTTTTTATGGAAAATATAGTTTTTTCTTTTTATTTTTTTAAGGTTCTTCAAAAAATATGATAACGAAAACTTGTATACAAAAAATTGCTGAATTTTGTTTTGAAATTACATCTTAATTCACTGTTTCAAAATTTTTTCAGTGGAAAAACGTTGTATGTTGACTGCTCTATGTCACTTGCAACGTTTTTCCACCTTAAAAGAGAACGCACTTCGCATTTAAATAAAGACGATATTGAATAAATTTTGTTTCATTGTTTTGTTTTCTTCTTCTTCAATGTATGGTAATATAAAAAACTTAACAATATAACAAGAAATTTGGCTTTGAACTTTTTTCTGTTGTAAGATTTTAAATGTAAATTTAACCGCAGATATATTTATAAAACTCGGCATAAATATTCGGCAATTATGCTACCATTGAAAGAATATCTTTTTTCTTTACATCACTTAATTTAATAAGCTCTCCCCGAAGAGGCTTCATCGTAAAATTTGTTGTTCTTTTGTGGTTAAGATTGTAGCACGACCACATTTCTGCAATGCAATGATTTTTTCGTATTCGAAGCATATTTGGTTCATCAGCGGAAATCTGAATCCATCGTGCTTCAGTTATTTTGCACGTAGAGTCTTTACGAAACATTTCCTTGAGAACATCAAAATTTTTGAAATCATTTAGGGCCATCTCATGTACCCTAAACGGATTTGATGGTCTCGCTGATTCATAAAGCCGCGAAACATCGTTTGGAACATAAAGTTGTGACGCTTTCGTTTTTTTTTTTCAATATTGACTTCGGTGAAGTACTTTCCTAGAAAGCTGTGACACAGGAAAATTATAGTCCAGTTATTATTTTGTCCAACGCATCTATCCGACCAAATTATTAATTTTCTAAGTTCCCCTCGTTTGAGTACACTGTAGTTTCTTGTGATATGTTTCCAAATACATGAAGCGATTTCCGCAGCTCCTCTCTTTTCCACTGTTTCGTGCCAAGTATAAATATCAACGTTATTGTGTGGAAGAGTATGCACGGCGAAGTTATATTTTGAGTATTGACGCTGATAATAAACATCAGAATGAGTAAGATTTGGCGTCAAATTCATTTGCTGCATATCGACACAAATAACAACAACACTATCAGAATTGGCGGCGGTACTAGAATCTTGTCTCAATTGGGCATAAGCCCTCTTTGCTTTCTAGTGATGTAATTTGGCGAAGTTTTCTATTCTCTCTAGTTGCTCATCACTCACATATGCAATCATTTCAATGAAGAACTTATCACAAACCTTACAACTATCGCTTCTGGGAGAACTAAATCGTAAGTTATGCTCCGTATTAAAAATATGTATAAATGTGTTATAATGCATCGTACTATTGACGTATTTTGCTTTAAATAACTCATACATCTTTGAGATGCTCAAATCTGGGCTTAAGTAATCCTTTCTTGAGGAAGAACGCCTATAATGGCTTTCTTGGCTGGGAAAGCTTAATATGTGTTCCGTAAATTTTCTCCTTTCTTCGTCTATAATCTTATGAGGACGATTCTCATGCTTTCCGCGGTTTTGCGGGGCAGTGGGCCCGGGGAAGTCGGGCGTGTGCGTTGCAAACAAAAATAAATAAAACACCGAATTAGTATCAAAACAATAACAATTTATTCACTGTGTAAAGAAGATGTGGTTATTAATTATCAAAGGTTCGGTAAGGTGAAAGTTCAAAACACAAAGAGTGTGCAAGAGTACACTCGCGGTATGTAATGAAGGGGCCTAATTAATTCCAACTCAAAGTATTGGGTAAAGAAAGAATTAATTAAAACGCACGCTTCACTATACACAAATAATTACTTGCAATATTAATTCACGGAATTTAAATATGGGAATTAATTTAAGGCACAAAGATGAAAATAATTATTTGCAAATCACTTCAAATTACAACTTCTTACAGCGTACAAAAAAATGGTTGGTTTTTATTTTTACTCACCTGGGGCTAGCTGCTGGCTCGTTGACGTTCCAAAATAGAAAAAGAAGGATCAAAACCGCGAACAAGTCCGCGGCACCTGCCGATAGCTAACTTTCGTTGAGTTTTTCCCCTTCAAAGTTACCTTTCGGCTGGTGTTAGCCGTTACCGGTATTAATAATAAATAAATAACTAATGTGCGTGTTAGGGTGGTCCGAAATATTTAGGCTGGTGTCCTAAACATGCCGGCCCCCTTGCGGCGAGCAACTTGAAACTCGGTGAGTACGCCAGCAACCTTCCCAAGGCGGGATAAACTAAATAAATTTAAAAAATATGATACGTATGTATAGTAGGATCGTAAGTACGATCACCGGCGGACATCCGTGCTCGCAGTAATGCAGCCTCGCTGAACTGTGGATGAAAAAGAAAAGCGTTAGTATTCAAGTACGTGGGGTTGCTTGGTTTAAAATGCACCTTGTGGTATAATTAAAGTTTTTTATAGTGGGTGGGCTCCAGACACGACGAGGCCGAAAATTGTGGCTTGGGTGAGGAGCCCGCCGACAGTTGACGTGGGTGTGCCTCCGACCATAATACTGGCGTAGACGTCGGCGCCCAAAGTGAGCAACACTGGGGACGATCGGTAAAATGTCGGATCGGCCAGCTTCATGAACTGGAATGGGGCCGCTACCGACGGGTCCAGATTTGCCGTGGGGTTTAACCTGGCATAGTTCGATATTACGGTGGCTTGGGTCGTGATCTTTCCCGTTATCCCATACTTCCCTCGAAGAACGACGGTGCACCTCGAAAGACGTGCGGTATTGTTACGCTCCAGGTGTAGACCCTTGCACAGATTGGCATCGATAATGCTGGTGGGAGCGCAGGCATCTAACAGGGCGCGCACCAGGTGTAAACGGCCTCCTGCCTCAATTCGGACTATGGCTGTCGGCGCGATGGGGATCAATGCTCGAGTTATAGTCGGTGCCGCTAAATTGTCCAGGAGTCTACCACTCCTGAAGCCAGTGGGGGTTTGTTGTTGCCTCACGAGAGCTCGATGGTTGTTGCGCATCTTATTAGGGGCCGTCCTCCCAGTGAACTGTCGTGACGAGCAGGACGGACGCGGTTCCGCGTCGTCACGCTCGTTACCAGTAGGGCGGTGCGATGGGCGGAAAGGACGTGTCTCCGCGCCATCCCCGATTTGTAAGCGCGCGAAAGCGCCGTGCATAGGCGAGCGGTTCTCGGGTCTCTCATGACGTAATGGGGCCGGAATCGCGGCGTTTCTAAGCTGCCCGATTGGGCTACCTCTGCTGCATTGGCCAGCCTCTCTTCTTCCTCTTCTTCCTCGACTTGCTGGGCCCATGATTTAGTTTGCTCCGTGACATGGATGGAGAGGACCCCGTCCGAGCTCGCTTCGTCGTCGTCGTGCTTGCTTTGAGGTGGCGACGGCTGATCCTCGTCCATATGTAGCGTCGTGTGATGTGGTTCACTGCAACGTCGGCATCGGTCTTGGCTGGGGCAGATTTCCAGGCGGTGGAACGGGGATAGGCAGTTGGGACAATAGCGGTGAATGAGTATTGCACGTAGTCGCTCCTCAGTCGACATACCACGGTAAATTGGGCACAATCGCACTCCGTGCACAGACGGCAAGCGATGGTGAACGCATTTGGTGCGTGCCTCGGTTTTGGAGTGTTTGAATGCAAATCCAGGCATGTCTGGAAATGGTAGCGTTTAGTAATATCGCTGCATAGGCTGGTTGGGTGGCTAATTGCCGGAGACCCGCAGTCGATTCTGGCTGACCTATTGGTTGGCGTACTCGGGATAAGGGTTAATTTGGGATGAATAACCTGGTTAAGTTATTCTGCCGATATAGTGACGTGTAGTGGTTGAACCCACTGTTAGGTTTAGTAAACTTTGATTGACATACGCCTAAAATGACCTTTCGTTTTGAAAATAGTTTCATCAGAATGAAATTGCTGATATTGAAAGCCACCAATAGTAAGATTAAGAATTATTAAATATAGACTTAGGGCAAACTCTATTTTTTGGTGTTTGCCTAAGGCAGGCAATACGCGACAATATACGGTATATCACGGTAAACTCGTGTGTTGTCACGGCTCCTTGTAATTGCCCTCCAAAAATTTGATCACAAAACTTACCCACGCCCATGCACATGTGACTATGAATATAACCTATGAATGACTGTAAAATGACTAGTCAAATGACGTTGTGCAGAGAAAATGTGCGACAGATGTAAAGAGGCCTTTATTCGCCGTCTGGGAACACTCTTTGTGTTGATTTGGGTCATGTTGTGTGAGAATCACAAATTGTGGTGTGTTTGTTGATTTCAACACAACCCTGGCAGGGATAGCCTACACTATCGAGTGTGGTATCTTGTAGAGCTGTCAGCTGATAACTCTTCCACTCACTGGAATGAGGCAGATGTGCGGTGCTGCCAATTTGGCAGCGTAATGATACATAATGGTCATGTCATGTATTATTTAGGGACAGCTCGCGTCTGAGTCTTGACGCGACATCAACGCTGATAATTATTTCTGGAAATTTTCATTTTTTTTGTTTTGGGTTTTCCCATAACGTTGATTTTGTTGAATTCCTATTTCGTAAAAACATTCTGACCCTTCCTTTAATTATTTTATCAATTTTAAAGATTTTATTGAAATCTCCCATTAGCTCTTCCACCGTTAAGTGTACGCTACTAAACAACGTTGAAAGGCTTGGAAATTTTACGGTCTTAAAAGTCGAAGTTATTTCTTTATAGTTCACGAAACAGTCTAAACTAAGTTGGAGTTTAGAAGAAAACTTAACTTTTCCTAATAAAAATAATAATGGCAACTGATTTAAGGAAAATAACTATTTTGCTCATATTTTTTAATGTTTTTTTGTTTTTGATAAAAGGAAGCCCGTGATAAACAAACCAGAGCGCGCCTTCTTATCTAGGTCTATATTTCCGCGATTATATATATGTATTCTGATTTTGTTCACGTACTAACACTCGGGTGTGTTGGATCACATGGATCCGAGTTGTGATACCCTTTGGATCGCGCGCAATGTGCTTACTGCGTAAGAAAAAGTCATCGAGTGGCACCCTTGTTTCGTTCATTCAAAATTAGTATAGATACATTTTGAATGAATTTTCACTATGAAGAAAAACTTGTGTGATGGGTAACTATGCAGGTATCGTTCCTTTTTTATAATTTTATAAAGATTCTAATTTCTTCTTCTTTTGTTTCGTTTTAGCCTTCTAGAACCACTTGAAAATCGATATTCTTACAGAAATTAGAAAAACTATAATTTCGTTCTGTTTATTATTGAAATTAAAGTGGATATTACATTATAAGTTAAAGTTTTATACGATGAAGCGATGTTTGAACAGATTTTAATCTTGTGGATGAAAATTGCCAACGCAAAACTAATTGAAATGTGAATGTACTGAGCTCCAACATTCTCGTATCAATTGATATAAGAAAATGTTTGTATCCTCCGAATCGCAGAAAAATTCTCTTTTGGAACATACCAAAGCGGCAAGAGAGGAAAGGGCTTTGGAAAAAACGTCGTGATTGGGCAGCCATGCAAATACAAGCGCAATGGAAGGGATATGTGGCACGTAGGCAGTATCACAAAAGATAGTTTCCGATTTTGACAATTTAATTGGAAATGAAAGAAATGACAAGGATGTCGAGCTCTTACCTGCAATAATGTATACCCAGTTGTGCTACGCTTCCTTACAAATTTTCAACACAAAAAACAAACCGTAGTGGTTGATGCATCGCGTGAACGATTTGAACGTTTGCGTCGATATCTGAATAAAGCTCTGGAATCAGAATCGCCCAAGATGTCATATACAGCACTTTGCCTACACAAAGATAAAGGCTTGCCTTGGTTGGCACATCAAATCTTTTTTTTGAGTTTATGCTGCCAAATGTTGGAGGATATAAGACCAGAAAATCATACCGATAGCAAATCATTGGCATTGTATTTGCATACTTTAGTTGTCTTCACATCACCAAAGTCTTGGGGCATTCGCAGAAGCAAACCGTTTGATAAGGTGCAGCCTGCCTTACAAAAAATATGCTGTAATATTCCAGGGAAATTAGTGCAGTGCGGTTTCTTCAAAACAATGCGATCAATCCTTTTAAAAGGCACCGCTCGTGAAGATCTTTCTATTAAACCTGTGACTTTGAAAGCGATAATGACCCTGTCTACCCACCTTCTAATTGATGGTGAATTCAGTCGTAGTTTAATAACTCAATTTCTAACAGAAATTTTATCGGTTCCGGCTCTGGTGTATCATTTAAATATAATAACACCACAGTGCATGGAGCAACTCACTGCGATGCAAGTCCTGAAGCGATTCCTCCAAGCTGCCGAAAATATTATATGGTTTTCAGATTTTATTAACCATATGCCTGGAAAATCCTGTGGAAGCAAAAGAACTGTCCTATCCCCTATTTACGACTGCAGCCATAATACTTTTGGAAAATATTCCCAATACAGTTTCTAACAAAGGAGTGTTTACGCAATGGCATGAATTACTTGGTTGGCACACACCCACACCCGGTATTGACCTTCTCCAGGGTATGGTATAATCAAATACCGCGTTTCCCACGCCAGGGGCGGAATGGCGATGGTGCATTTATAAAAGGAGTATACCTATGCATTGGAGAGTTTCCCAAATGCAATCGAACATACATATATTGCAGCGGGCTTGCGATAGGTTTGCGGGTATAGGTACCCAATCAGCGGAAAATGCCGCACAACATTCATCACATTCATCGTTCCCAATTTGATTGAACGCATTATAAATTTATAGGGTATTCGACCCTTAGAGGTTTTGGGATCAGTTAAGACAGAGCTGATCGATGAAAGATCCAGCAATTTCTTAGATTGCGTAAAATGGGCTCGTAATTATTGGGAAGATACAAATTCCGTTCTACAACTAAGAAGATTATCCACTGAAACATTTTCAGGCAACTCAGGTATGAGCAGAATAGTAAGGCTAAATAATTCACCTGCCGCCATGGATATAGACTGCTCTGAGGCGAGCACTTCGGTTGCCGCTTCCAATTTAAATATGGATTCTAGTCAACGTGAATACTTTTACTATAGTAGTATAAGTAGAAAGCGTCATCGTAGTTATAAAAAATACGCGTATCCGATTCGCGTATCGGTGATGGTCCATATTTTATTGGCAATCGTATACGTAAAATAGCAGAATGTGAAAAACCGCAGTTCATTCAATTCAAAAAGTTATCATCAGAATTTCTTCCCAATCAACATTTGTATGTTCCTTGAATATACATATGTCCAAGTATTCACACTACTGGGAGGGGGTAGGGGCACTCACCAATGGCAGTCACTTTCCTTGTTAAATAAGCACACGATATATTTTCTAATTTCATATAATAATAATTAGTTTTATTTCTTTATTTCACGATTTTAGTTCACAAACTTTATTTCACTTCACAAGATATTTGTTTTTCTTATGCACAATAGGTTTTGGTTGAGTATAGGATTTTACTAATAAACTTTAATCTTAACAACTGATAGGTAATTCAACCGCGCGCTCTAAAAGACAACTGTCTGCGCGGCCATCGATGACCGCTCGTTGAGCTGTGCAGTGAGCATGCAAATCAACATATACAAAGGTAAGTAAATAGAAAAGAAGCGGTAGCTTTCCAACCTCTTCTTAAGAGTTTTACATTAGGATTTTAGGGTAAATGTGGATATAAAGGGTAAGTATAAAATTCAAATTTTAGTGTAACTTCAGCAATGCAATTTAAGGTAAATATTTAACAGGTCAGTATTTTTACAGGTAAGTTAATCAAATTGGATCAAATTTTCATCCATGTCTTCAACATGGCGGCCGGCCTGCGGAGTCGACAAATTTAGAAGCTCTTGCAGTTTCTGTAAAGTAACCTTTGCTTGATTAACCAGCTTCCTTATGTTACGTTGGCTACCACTACGGCTCTGCAAACGAGCGGCTGGACGTTCAATTGTACGGTGTCGCGTTCTTCGTTGTTCCTCGCGCCTATGACGCGCGGGTGGCGGAGACCTCGAATGTCGGTTGCGTGTTGACGTTGGAACGGACGGACGGTGCAACAAAGTATGATGAGCTCGGCCGCAGTGGCGGCAGCTGCCGGCGGAATTGCACTCGCCGGTGGTATGTGACGTGGCCAAGCAGTTGACACAGTAGCGATGGGCGCGTGCTGACTCATATCGCTCTGCAGGAGTCATTATTAGAAATGCGTGGCATTGGCGCAAAGCGTGCTGTCGGCAACATAGGCGGCATTTTCCCAACTCCATGATTAGATCTGTGGAGAAAAACGTTAGAAGAAAAAAGAGAAAAGAAACTCAGCATTAGGGTAAATTGAGGTTGAACTGAGGATAGGATAATTCTAGCTGGGAAGAAAAGGGGCAAGAGAATTAGGATGGGGTCAATAAACAGATTTTGGTGATGTTCCGCGTTATTACTCCATTTTGAGTACGAATATCGAGGACGCGAACATTTCCATCGGGACCTGCATGCAGTTTTGAAATGCGTCCGAGGCGCCACTCATTGGGTGGCAACAGATCATCTTTAACAACGACTAGGTCGCCTTCTTTCAGGTTCGCATGAGATATTTTCCATTTTTGTCGTATATGCAGTTGTTGAAGATACTCATTCTTCCAGCGGTTGCTGAATTGATGGTGTAAGACTTTAAGTAATTGCCATTTACGAGTTGGATTTAGATTTTCTGCATTGGCTTCCGGCAGGGACAGCGGGGGGGGGGGGGGGGCACCACGGAGAAAGTGTCCTGGCATTAGCGCGAGTAGGTCTGTAGGGTCCTCCGACATGGGAGAAATAGGTCTGGAGTTTAGGACTCCTTCAGTGCGAACGATGAGGGTCGTGAATTCTTCAAAGGAGAACTTATGATTACCGGCTACTTTTGTTAGATGGGTTTTAAAACTTTTAACTGCTGCTTCCCATAGCCCACCCATGTGAGGAGCGTATGGTGGTATGAATTGCCAAGAAAGGCCTTGAGGAGCATATTTTTCGGCGATGCCTTGACCTGCTTCTTGGAGAAAAAGAGGGATTTCCTTTTGCATCGCTCGATGAGCGCCGATAAAGTTCTTGCCGTTATCGGACATGATTTTGTGCGGCATTCCGCGACGGCCCACAAAACGCGGAAAGGCTGCTCTAAACGCTTCGGTGGTCAAGTTTGAACAGACCTCAAGATGTATGGCTTTAGTTGAAAAGCAAACAAAGATGCAGACGTAGGCTTTGGAGTAGGAGGCGCGTCGTAGAGTAGAGGTTTTCACGAGGAATGGTCCAGCAAAATCGACTCCTGTCGTGTGGAACGGGACAGTATACGTTGATCGTTCGGCTGGCAACGCTGCCATGATCTGGGAATTCATCTTCTGCTTGTGGATCGTGCAAGTCTTGCAGTGGAAAATATATGACTTTATCTTTTGTTTCAAGCGCAGAATATAATATTCTTGCTGTACCATCCGAAGCATGAGTTGCGTTCCTGCGTGAAATAGACGATTGTGAGTAAAGTCGAGGAAGAGGGTACAAAATTTTGAAGACTCGGGAATGATGATCGGATGACGTTCATTATCACTAAGTGGGGCATAACTTAGACGTCCATTCACGCGCAATATTTCCTTCTGGTCTAACATCGGGTTCAATGGCAGTAGCGGACTCTTCCTACCTATCGGCTTAGAGGCTTTTAATAAAGAGATTGCTTCCGCATAGTACATCTGTTGAGTTACGATGATAAGGCGTTCCTTTGCATGGCAAATCTCTTCTGAAGAGAGAGAATGTGTTGAAGGGACTTGTTGTTTTCTCGCTTTGTGGATGAACCGATACATGTACGCGGTAACGCGGAGGGCCCTAGCGAACGAAGAGAAACGTTCTAAGGGATCCAGGGCCTCTCCGGTGTGTAATGCTTCGACCCGTTTTTGTTCTGGTGGACTGGAATTTTGAGGAACCGCTTTGGGCCAGAAATCGGGAGACTTGGATAGCCACTCCGGGCCTTTCCACCATAGGGAGGATTCAGCTAGCTCTTAGGATTTGCATCCGCGTGTTCCAAGGTCTGCTGGATTGTCGCCGCTTGACACATGGCGCCAAGTAACATTGCCGACATTTTTGAGAATTTCCGCAGCGCGGTTTGCTACGTATGTCTTCCAGGTGGAAGGTGGTTTTTCCAACCATGCTAACACGATTGAGGAGTCTGACCAGAGACTTAGCTCATGTGGGGGCAGTTTTAAATGAGAGCATATTTGTTTGACTAATTTTGAGAGTAGTACTGCCCCACACAATTCGAGGCGAGGGAGGCTTACAGTTTTTAAAGGGGCTACTTTGCTCTTTGCTACTAACAAATTTGTAGTGAAATCATTATCGCTATTCTGCACTCTGAGGTGAACGCATGCGCAGAATGCTTTTTCTGAGGCATCAGAGAATCCGTGTATTTGAAATGGTTTGTCGGGAGAAAAGTCGACCCATCGGGGGATTTCTATGTCACCTATCGCTGCGAGATTTCCCCGAAAGGTGTTCCATTTGTGTAAGGCCAGAGGTTTGATCTCTTCGTCCCAGTCCGTTCCTTCCAACCAGAGTTGTTGAAGGTGAGCCTTGGCTAATATCATAATTGGCGCTAGCCATCCTGCCGGGTCAAACAATTTCGCTATTGCTGATAATATTTGTCGCTTTGTCTTTGAGTCGGTGGCTGGTAGAGGGTTATACGAGTACGAGAATGAGTCGTTGATAGCGTTCCATTTTATTCCCAGGGTCTTTGTGGAGCTGACATCATGGAATTTTAGAAAATCTGCATCGAGGAGGTCAGACTTTGGGATGGATTTGAGTATTTCGGGGTGATTAGCCGTTATTTTCTTCAGAGGAAAACCGCCTGATCTCAGAGCTTCGATAACTTGGGTCATGGAGTTTATTATGGACTGTAGGTTATATCCGCCAGAGAGGATGTCATCTACATAACTTTCGTTTAGAAGAACATTTCTGGCGAGGGGGAATTCATGTTGGTGTCTGCTGCTAGCTAATGGAGGGTGCGGATTGCTAGGTAGGGGGCACAGTTCACACCAAAGGTAACTGTTTTTAGTTTAAAATCTTCGAGCGGTGATTTTGGAGACCTGCGTACTATGATTCGCTGATAGTCCTGATCTTCTGGATGTATGAGTATTTGGCGGTACATCTTTTCGATGTCGCCATTAAAAACGAACTTGTAGAGGCGCCGTTGTAGGATTACAAGCATCAAGTCGTTCTGCAGGGTCGGACCAGTGTGTAGTACGTCGTTCAACGAACTTCCAGAATGCGAGATTTTCGAGGCATTAAAAACGATCCGTACTTTTGTTGTTTTGCTGTCGGGCTTTATGACAGCATGATGGGGCAAATAAAATGAGTAGTATTTGCCTTCCTTGATAATTTCGAGGGGTGAGTGGGTTCCATGTGATTCATGGTTAGATATTCTTCCAGTACTTCAGAATATTTTTCTTTTAGCTCTGGTTTCTTTTCCAATGATCTTTCTATGCTAATATACTGCTGTTGAGCAGCGGGTCGTGAGTGACCGAGGGCTAATGTTTCCGGGAAATTTTGTTTGAATGGGAGTTTTACCATGTAGCGACCATCTTATTTTCTGGTGGTTCTCCTTTTGTAGAGATCTTCACAAAAGGTGTCTTCATCTGCGAGCGGTGTGGTGGATTGAACTTCTTCCTGCTCCCAAAATTTTTTGAGGAGTTCATTTAGAGAGTCGTCGGGGTTTTCAATTATGCAGGTTGAAAACGTTGAAATTCGTTCAGTTATTGGGCCACTCAAAATCCAGCCGAATATGGTGTTTTGAGCTATGAGGCTTCCTGCGACGTTGGTTTCGAGGCCTTGCAGAAGGATTTGTGGGAGTATGTCGCTACCTATTACCATGTCTATTCTCCCTGGAGAACAGTAATTGGGGTCAGCTAGTGCTAACGAGGAGAACTGTTCAAGATTTTCGATCACCACTTTGGAAGAAGGGAGGAAGTGTGTTAACTGTGGTAAAATTATGGCTTGGGTAATGATTCGTGTCGTTAAATCCCGAGAGCATATTGTTATCGAACAAATTTTATAGGAGTTTTGGACTATTTGTCCGCCCATCCCTAATATCTGGTAATTAGTCTTCTTGGTTGGTAGACCTAGCAATTTTTGTATTCGAGATGTTATAAATGACTTTTGGGAGCCTTGGTCCACCAAAGCCCGTACCTTGAAAGTTTCTCCTCGATGGAGTATCGGGACTACTGCCGTGGGCAATAACGTTCTTTCTTTGTTACTGGAGAAGTGAGATAGAACTTTGTTGCCTGAATCTTGCGTTTTTGTAGAGTTTTGGGCTTGTGATTCTTGGAGCTGCATTGCCTGTTTTGATGTACAGGGATTTTCTTGATCATTGCTTTGGGTCTTGGACTGATTTCTTCTCTGATACTGTCGGGAAGTGTTAGGGTTCGCTGGCCGAGATGTTTGATAGTGTAGCAGAGAGTGATTTCTCTTTTGACAATATACACATTTGAAGTTGCTACAACATTCGGCTTCTAAATGGGAGAATGCTAGACAATTTTTACAATAATTATTGTCTTTTACGAACTTGTTGCGCTCTGACACACTGAGTTGCTTGAATTTAACGCAGTTCATCATGGAGTGGTTTGAATTACACAACTTGCATGAGACTTGTCGGAGCTGTTCGCTATGAAAGGAGTGAGATTTATTTTTAAAGTTGGATTGACTTTGAGGTGTCGATGATCGAGGGGTGAAGCTCGAGTTTGAGTTTCGAGGTTTGGTTGGCCTGTATGTACTAGTCGCTCTACCACTTCGTATCTGGTCGTGAGGAATTTATCCATTTCCGACCAAAGTGGTAATTCCTTTCTGGACTCCAGAGATTGTTCCCATAAAGCCAGAGTTTCATTGGGGAGTTTTGAAGAGCATAAATAAATAAGCATAGGGTCCCAATTACTAGTGGGTACGTTATTAGTGTTAAGGGTAGAGAGGCAATTGTTTATTGTGGTTTGAATTTCTTGAATTCTTTCCCCACTTTCATAGAATACGGGTTGCATATTAAAGAGAGTTTTAAGTTGACTGTCTACAAGAATTCTTCGATTCTCGTATCTAGACTTGAGTGCACCCCAGGCTAGCTCGAAATTTTGGTCATTGAGGGCGTATTTTTGAATTATGAGGGCTGCTTTTCCTCTGGTTTTTTGTCTCAGATGGTAAAGTTTTTGGGCTTGGGACAATTTAGGGTGATTTATGTATACTGCCGTAAACATATCCCTAAAGGACGGCCATGTCTCATAACCACCGTGAAACACTTCTGTATCACACGCGGGGACTTTGAGGTAGGGTTCCCGGTTATTCAGGTCTACTACAGTTGGGGACTGGATTTGAATGCTGGATGTTGGTTCCAACGTTGCGAGAAGTTCATTTATTCGAGCTTTCGTGCTGATGTTTGTTCCCATCGCTGTGTCATATTTTTCTTCCAGAGATGCAATGGATCGTTCATCCGTGAGGTTCAGGTATGCTACTTCATATGCTCGTTCTATAAGGGATACGTGCCTGTTGAGTTCCTCCATGTAAGTTAGCAGACTAGGTTTTGTGTGATCTGCCTCATTGCAGTTCCAATATTTCCCGCAAAACTTTTCGAATTTTGCTATCTCGAATAGGCATTTCCTCACTGATTGAGTCGCTTCTTCTTCTTCTGCCAGTGATTTTGATCGTGTTTTAGGTCCTTGGGGTGCTAGAAACTTATTGGTTTTTTCACCTTTTTCTTCAGCCATTGTAGTTTCGTTGAAGTTAAGCTGTTTTTAATGGGTGGGATTTCGTTTGTAACGGGTTGCAAGGAGTATACTTGTGAGTATTACTAGACTGTATTCGGAGTCGGCTGGGTTTTTAAAATATATTGTGTGTAAGGAATACACCAGAGTAGATTTGATATATTGCGTCTTAGAAGTACACAGGAAAGTTTCAAAATTCAAGCCGTGTGTGTTAAGAAGTACACCGGAGTATATTTAAGGGCTTATGTATTAGGAGTACACGAGGAGGTTTTTATAGCTAAAATTATTATTAAATGGAGATAATAATTAATAGTTATTATTAAAGGAGATAATAATTCCTTTTTTTGTAATTAATTTATTTTGTGGCTATATTCATTCGATAATAAATAAAATTTGACCACTTTTTTTTGTGATTTGTACCCAGTGTATTTTTGTGCGTTTTTTTTTTTGCTATTCAGATTCACTGTGCGGCTACTGTGTACATATATATATTTCCTTTATATGCAATAAATTTGAGAGGGCGACTTATGCACTTGCTTCAGCGTCTCTGAATACAAGTATGTATGTGTGACCCAATTTGAGTACAGATTTTTTGTACGCTGTGTTGAGGGTGAAATTATGTACTTGTCTCAGCGCTTCTGAGCCCAAGTGTATTTTTGTATATTGCTAACTGCAATTTTTTGGAAGTTGTGATTTTCGTGTGCTTAGAGTGAGGGGAATGGGAGAAACAGAATTAACGTGCGAGTGAGGTTACTGTCCACCTACGTAGACGCCAATATATTGTTTTTTTTTTTTGTTTTTTTTTTTTTGATCGGAATGCAAATTTGGGAAAGGAGATTTACGTGGTACGGTAATTAGCAGCGGGTAAGCAAATTACATATATAAAGCGAATTGGTATATAAAACGGGTGATATGCATGTATTTAAAAATTTGTATGACTTATATGTCTTAGGGGATTTTGGAAAGAGTATATACAAATTGGAGATTTGTGTGAATATATTATTTAGAATGCAACAAATGAGGACATGAGGTTTCTCATTTATTATATTGATCCGTTAAGCTATGAAAATCTTTCTACACAGGGATATGTGCATATGTGCTTATAGGGTAAAATATTTAACGGCGTTGTCTTATAGCGGGGTTTTTATATGGCTGTGAGGTTTGTGAACTAATAGCGGATCGTCTGTGGTACGTGGGTAAGGTGAAAAGGCGATGTGTGTATATATAAATATTGAGTTTATCAATATGTATATAAATATGAAATTTGATTTATATGTCTTCGCGGACTAGAGGGATTGAGTATATAAATAAGAGCTTTTTTTTATGACAGTATAGATCGAGAACTTGAGAGGTTTCTCATCTACTGCCTTAAAACTCCGCTAAGCTATATAAATATGAATCTGTATGTATTATGTATGTGTATGAGGAACCAGTTTTTAACCGGAACTTACTTTGTCCTGGTAACTGACTACCTGTTTTTGTCCTATGGAGCGTTTGTTGCTTTTCTCGACAACGGGGGTTTCTGATGACGGCTGTTGGTTTTTTTTGCTGTTGTGGTTGTTCCTGCTGCTGTTTTGGGTTGACTGTACCTCACTTTCCTCGGTGGACTTTGTACTTTGTTGTTGGGGGTTTTTTTTGTTTTGGGTTTTGCGAAAATTTTGAACTTTAACAAGCGGTTATAATTTCACCAGTTTATGCTTCAGTTTAGGTAAGTTTCCCTTAATAATTTTTAAAGTTTATAAATAATCTTCCGAATAATTGCCTTTTTTAATTTCTTTTTTAACGACCTTCTTTTTTTTTTCTTTGCAGGTTTTTCAATACTCTAATTATTATTATTTTTAAGTTTTTTTTTTTTTTTTTAAATTTTCATCTGTTTAATTAATTTTTTTTCAGGTTTTTGGGTACCCTAATGTAGCAACCGCTTTTGCTTTTTGCACCAGATTTCGAAATAGCTTTGTATTTTACTGATTTTCTTGCTTTTTACTTACAGGTTTTTTTGAGCACCTATATCGCTTTTTTCCTTTGTTTAATTTTATATATATGTTCTATTTTCAGGTTTTTTGTTTTCCACCTTTCTTTTCAGGATTTTTATTTCTCAAATATTTTTAAACCTTTTTTCTCTTTTCAGCTTCCCGATTATTTTCACTTATTTTTTCTTATTTAGCACACTTGCCAGTTTTTTTTTTTTTTTTTTTATGTCACTTTCAAATTGGTTTGTTTGTTTTTTAGGAGCACCCTAGTGAAGCTGGTTGTGAACTGTACACTTGATCGCTTGTGATGTTCACATTGCTTAAATTTTTTTCTTAAATTCTTTCACAAGTTTCAATTTAAAATGTTGCTTTTTTTTCATACAAATAATAGGTTTTTTCGCTGGTTCACTTTTTGGCACCGAAGGACCATGTCCAAGTATTCACACTACTGGGAGGGGGTAGGGGCACTCACCAATGGCAGTCACTTTCCTTGTTAAATAAGCACACGATATATTTTCTAACTTTGCACAATATTGCCAGTCTACAAATCGGGTAACCGAAATGACGTATCTAACTATAGACCCATTGTGAAACAAAGTAATTTTGCAAAAATCTTCGATCACGTGGTCAAAGCTAAACTGTACGATCACGTTCAATCATATATCTCTATACATCAACACGGGTTTGTCCCCTCGAGATCAACTTGCTCAAATCTGGTCTTAATTACAAACAAAATAGTTAACGCCTTCGAGAGCCAAGCACAGTTAGATGTAGTTTACACTGACTTTTCTAAGGCATTCGACAAGGTAGACCACTCCATTCTCTTGGAAAAACTCAAAGCATTCGGCATTAACGGAAATCTTCTAGATTTTTTCTCAAGTTTTCTTATGGGACGAAAACTTTTCGTCCAAATGGAATCCGCTAGATCTCAAACTTACATACATGCTTGGTCAGGTATCCCCCAAGGTACACATCTTGGGCCTCTCCTCTTTTTACTATTTATTAATGACCTTCCTGATCAATTTTCAACTGCGGATTGTCTTATGTTTGCGGATGATGTTAAATTATTCCTAAAAATTCAAAATACAATTGACTGTTCTAGTCTTCAGTCTGATCTAAATAATCTTTCTAATTGGTGTATATTAAATCATCTCCATCTAAATGTTAGTAAATGTTGCGTCATCACGTTTGCTAAAAAGTCTAAGACAGTGACTTGCGACTATGTACTAAATGGACAAAAATTGTGCCGTAAAGATACTATTAAGGATCTAGGGGTTATTTTCGACTCTAGGTTGACCTTTTCCAACCATGTAGACCATGTGGTGTCGAAGTCTTTTTCTATGATTGGTTTTATACGCAGAAACACTGTGGATTTTGTTGACCCACTTACTCTCAAAGCGCTGTACATATCTTTAGTGCGTAGTCAATTAGACTATTGCTGTATAATTTGGAACCCTTACTATCAAAATCTTACTTCTATAATTGAAAAGGTGCAAAGGGTGTTCACTAGAATGGCTTTGCGTCCTCTGTCGTGGCCTGATGGGCTTCCAAACTATATTGGCAGACGCAAGTTGCTAGGTCTACAAAGTTTGGAAGAGAGAAGGTCTTATTTTTCTATTATTTTTGTGTATAATGTGATGAATTCTAGAATCAACTGTGAACTCATTTCTAATTTAATACATGTTCACTCATCAAGTCTTAATTTAAGGACAACTCGTTTATTCGATGTAACTTTTCACGCAACCAACTATGGTTTCAATGAGCCACTCACAAGATGCGTTCGAATATGCAATTCGTATGCTAAAAATTTGAATTTCAGTTTAGAGATAAGTAGATTTAAGACTAGTCTCTTTATACTTTTTAATTAATGAGTCTGTTAGAACTATTCGGTAACCCAATAATTAGTTTTATTTCTTTATTTCACGATTTTAGTTCACAAACTTTATTTCACTTCACAAGATATTTGTTTTTCTTATGCACAATAGGTTTTGGTTGAGTATAGGATTTTACTAATAAACTTTAATCTTAACAACTGATAGGTAATTCAACCGCGCGCTCTAAAAGACAACTGTCTGCGCGGCCATCGATGACCGCTCGTTGAGCTGTGCAGTGAGCATGCAAATCAACATATACAAAGGTAAGTAAATAGAAAAGAAGCGGTAGCTTTCCAACCTCTTCTTAAGAGTTTTACATTAGGATTTTAGGGTAAATGTGGATATAAAGGGTAAGTATAAAATTCAAATTTTAGTGTAACTTCAGCAATGCAATTTAAGGTAAGTATTTAACAGGTCAGTATTTTTACAGGTAAGTTAATCAAATTGGATCAAATTTTCATCCATGTCTTCAACAACATATTTAATTGAATTAATCGAATTTCATATCAGTCGCGTTCGCACAGCAGTGTAATGCGCTATCCTCCTACGGAGAAACAATCATTAAAACTTCGAGCCATGAAAGCCAGACTATTTTTAGATTGCAAAATGTATTTGTGTTAATTCTGTTGCTTCATTAAGCAGCAACTCTGTAACTCAGAGGCACAAGCATTTTTTACACGCGAAAACGAATTACTACGTCAACGTCGGCGCAATGAGTTCCTCACTTCTTAGATATATAATACGAATGTGACTGAGGAAAATCGGAAGACTATGATGGCCGTGGCCACGGAAAATGCCGCTGTTAACAAGGAGGTGGCAAACAAGTTGTAGCTTTAGGATATGTAGAATCCAAAGGTGAAGGTATGAAGCGACAAGCCAACATACTTGGATATTTGGGTATAGATGCCCTGCCAGGAAATGAAGGCTATTAGTTCAATGCAATCAAATGATGCCAATGCCATTATTTGCCCATACAAAAAGGGTATAAATTGTGCGTTGTAGTTGGAACCACATGCACAGGAGCGCCTTTCAAACAGCGGCGATCCAAGGGAATTAAGACATTATTGGCGTGAGTGGCATGATAAAGCTGGTACCACAATGCGCGAAAATATCAAAACTTATGTTGAGCTGACTCGCGAGGCAGCGCGTTTGAATGGCTACTCATCTTACGCTGATTATTGGTTACACTTCTATGAAGATCTCGATTTTGAAGCAAATTTGGACAAAGTTTATAACGCCATATTACCCTTCTATCGTGAATTGCAGGGTTATGTTCGTTATCGTTTACGAGCTCACTACGGCGATGACATCGTGGCAGAAAACGGCAATATACCCATTTATCTGTTGGGGAATATGCAGGGTCAATCATGGGAAAATGCTCTGTCTCTATTCACACCATATGCCGAAAAGCCCTTTGTTGAAGTGGCTGGCGAAATGCAGAAACAGAATTATACCGTCCAAAAAAATGTTTGCATTAGGCGACCAATTTTTTTTCAATCGCTCGGTATGCATCCGTTATCAAAATAGCGATGTACGCATCAAAATGTGTACAGAAGCTAATAGTCATTATTTGTATGTTGTACATCATGAGCTTAGCCATATACAATACTATTTGCTATATGAGAATCAACCGACTGTGCATCGTGGCAGCAACCGAAGCTACTTGAAAGGGGTTAGAACATCAAATAACGATGTTTCTCTACATTGGTAAGTGTTATTCATAACCGAACACTTATTGTTTAAATTATACTAAATTCACACAACCACACAGTATTGGTTAAACTGCGAGAATCATAATTAGCTACCTTTTTTTGGTTTTTCATTTATATGAGAAATGAATTCTTTGTTGCACTTATTATCATTATTATTTCTAAAAAACCAAGAGCCCTTGAAATGCCTATTTTAAGCGATTGCATGCATTCTCGAGCTAAAGAACAAAAACTTATTGAAAAAGCCAACCAATAAATGTAAACATTTATTTAGAAATTTAAAGAACAAAATGGTAATTTTTAAACTAAAACATTATGCTGATTGGGTTTTTTTTTTTTTTAAACCAGGTTACAAAGGGTGATTTAGCTAAAAATTGTGCTACTACACCAGTATGCACTGAGGAGGGCGAGAAAATTGCTTTAAGTCGTCGTGTGTAGAAGCCTTGGCGTTTACTTGGATGGGGTCAAATCTTTGGTGGTCGAACTATACAGCCTGTGTTGGACAGCAACCCGTTGATTGGAATTAATTTATGATGGTAGTAACGATAGCTAAGCCACCTTAATTTCAAATCCGTTAATTTAAAGGCGAAACCAAGTTGACCCGAGGAACCGCTTCCAATGCTACTACAGTCAAAAACCAGAACCTGCGCACCACCTAACGGAGGATGGCAGAACCTGCGCCCAACAAAACGGACGCACACAGATTTAAAAGGTAAGATGTTAACTATATTACCTTACGGTAATAAAATATTAGATGTTTTAAGTCAAAATTGTGATTATTGATTCACTGGTATGCTGTGGCAGATAGTGGATCTGCAGTAGGGTTCTGTTGGCCTCGTTCGGGGTGAACGAGAGCGGGGTTAAGTGGTTTGTTGGCTTCGTTCGGGGTGAACGAGAGTTGGGTTATGGGATTTGTTGGCCTCGTTCGGGGTGAACGAGAGCTGGGTTATGGGTTTTATTGGCCTCGTTCGGGGTAAACGAGAGCTGGGTTACGGAGTTTGTTAGAACGGTTGGGAGTTACAGATCTTCCACACCCTCACTGGGGGGTGGTAGTAGGACCAATTTCATGATTGGTCTGGTGGTTTGTCCCCTTGCCGTATCCAGTTCGACGACTCGAACTCGGATATTGGGGCCATAATAAAGGTTGGCTATCCGACCTAGTCTCCATTCGTTAGGAGGCAGATTATCCTCCTTAATGACGACTAGGTCTCCCTGTTTAAGGTTTGATTGTGGGTGCTTCCACTTAACGCGCTTCTGCAATCCGGCTCGAAGGACGAAATGTTTTGCGGAGCAGTGGACCCGGGGAAGTCGGACGTGTGCGTTGCAAATAAAAAGAAATAAAACACCTAATTAGTATCAAAACAATAACAATTTATTCACTGTGTTAAGAAGATGTGGTTATTAATTATCAAAGGTTCGGTAAGGTGAAAGTTCAAAACACAAAGGGTGTGCAAGAGTACACTCGCGGTATGTAATGAAGGGGCCTAATTAATTCCAACTCAAAGTATTGGGTAAAGAAAGAATTAATTAAAACGCACGCTTCACTATGCACAAATAATTACTTGCAATATTAATTCACGGAATTTAAATATGGGAATTAATTTAAGGCACAAAGATGAAAATAATTATTTGCAAATCACTTCAAATTACAACTTCTTACAGCGTACAAAAAAATGGTTGGTTTTTATTTTTACTCACCTGGGGCTAGCTGCTGGCTCGTTGACGTTCCAAAATAGAAAAAGAAGGATCATAACCGCGAACAAGTCCGCGGCACCTGCCGATAGCTAACTTTCGTTGAGTTTTTCCCCTTCAAAGTTAGCTTTCCGCTGGTGTTAGCCGTTACCGGTAATAATAATAAATAAATAACTAATGTGCGTGTTAGGGTGGTCCGAAATATTTAGGCTGGTGGCCTAAACACATTCCATTTTTTAATTTTTCAACCAGCATATCCATTCTGTGTGCCGTTATCTAAAGTGATTGCAATGAAAAAATAAAACAATATCGATCAAAAAAAAAATTGTGTCATTATTTTTGTCTTGCGAAGCACGATTGCAGTGCTTAAAAGAACATAAGAAGTAATTATAGAGTATCTCGATACCAAAAATAACGATATATCGATTTCAAAAATCAATTGTCAAATAACCAAATTACAATTAAGAGTAGTATTTTTCTTCAAGGATAAAAAAAAATTTTTTTTTTGTGTTCGATCCTCTAGTATATAGCCGACCGTCCGACCCAATCTAACGTATACCCATTTACCTGAAGTGTGTGACAAATCATTTTTTGCAAACTCTCTCTTGTCTTCCATTCTGGTTTAACAAAAAATAGTTGATAGTAACGTTGCCCTTACAAGTGAATGTTTTAGATCTTCTTCTCTTAGGCTCGCTCAGTTCTATTAAAGAGGTCAAAAATGCCGTTTGTTCATAGTAATTTTGTTCATAGAATTTATGAAAATGTTGTTTTATTTGAATTAAACAAAATTTTTGGCAACTAAAGAGACATCGGCAAACAGAAACCGGTTTTATAAAATAAATAAAGCAGAAATGAAGTGATGTACACTTACAACGTTTTTCCATGTCTTGTTACGTAATCTTTTCCACTATCTCTTAACTTTTTTCTTTTATTATCTTTCCAATTATCACCATTATTTTTTCTTTTTGATCCTCTATTACACTTAGCAATAATTTCCGACATTGTTGTACGTATTATTTCGCGTGTCACTTGTAACGTTTTTCCACTCACTGAATATTTCTAACTGTATTTCTACAGCTATAGGGTACATAATTTCAGGAAATTTGGTGCTTCAGCTAAGTAGTAGATCAATATTGGTGGGAATCTGCCAAACAACAAGTTTTGAAAAAAGTGTCGCTTAACACGTTTTTCGCGATTACTATTCAAGTGTACTTAGTACGTAACACTATCCGTACTACTATTCTATGCAAATACATATACATATAATGTAAGTAAGCTCGTTTGTATCAAGTACTCCTTTATTATTCCCTTTGTGACCGAGTTAGATGACTTCGCCATTGGTTCATACCTTTCGTTTGACCTTTGGCGTATGCGTACTGGGTGCAGGATATCCGCTCTTGTATCAAGTACTCCTTTATTATTCCTTTTGTGACCAAGTCAGGTGACTTCACCATCGGGTTATAGCTTTCGTTTGACCTTTGGCGAATGCGTGATGGGTGCAGGATATCCGCTCTTGTACGGGATACCTGCATTTGGTGGCAGTCGTATTAAATTTTGTTGAAATAACAAAGAAAACTTAAATACCTTATTTAATAATTTTGGGAAAATTTTAAACAACGTGACATCAGGACGGACAAGGCGACAGCTGTTTCGATTATACCTTGTAAATCTCTTCAGAGCCTTTTCTCCCGGGAGTGGGATTTGAACCCGACTTCTTACGATGGTTGAAGTGTTACAAACGCATTCAGCCACGTCATGCCTTAGTTCTTGTAAATCTTATCCCAACTGCCTTCTTTGCATATTTTCTTTTTTCATAGTCCATACTTCGTATGGCATCATATGGTAAAGTTATGCGTTGGTAAGGCAGTTTTCAAAGAAACTTGGTGTTGTTTTTTGTTCTATTTATAGTGTAGTATAAACAGCCAACAATTTAAGACCAAATATTTAAATCAGCTACCCTGTAACAAAAATAGTCTAAATGTTCATCAACACATAAAAAGAATTTTTCATTCTTGCTGACATAGCCATTCACACGATCTAATACAGGTGTGTGTACAACACACAACCAAACAAATTTGGATTCAAGCAAATTTGCGAGCGTCGTATTCCCTCAGAAGTCACAACTCAAGACAGGTGTGTAGGTACATATTTTGTATCAAGTTGTATGTAGGTATGTAAGTATGTATGCTTAAGGTAAATATGTATGTAAGTATGTATGCTTAAATGTAAATATGTATGTAAGAATATGTTAGAATAATTTTGTATAAATAAGCTGACAACATTTGAATAAAAGAGCAATTAAGCATTGAGTTTTGATCACTCGCATCGCAGTCTATTTTATTTCAAACCTTTTACATGGCGATCCTGCCTATGATTCTTCTGGCTGATTTTTCAGCCTAATTTCATAGCTGGCAAGGACTTTACTGGCTGATTACAGCCTAAGCTTTATAAAAGGAACAAAGAGTGAAGCTATAAAACGAGTTTTTTCACTCTAAATTTTATCCTGGAAGAAGAAAAGCAAAAAGGAGCTGATCAAACGAAATCTACTGAAAGCTAATTTGAACAAATTTGGAGCACTCAAAAATGAAGCCATTTAGCAATTTTTTTTATGATAATTTACGGGCTTTATAATCGAACTGATGCGGGAGCAGTGGATATGACCAATTTGCAGCACTCAAAAATTACGCCATTTAGCAATTTTTATGATAATTTACGGGCTTTATAATCGAAATGATGCAGGAGCAGTGGATATGACCAGTAAAAATATTGATATTACGTTCGAAGGAACAAAAGAACCACATTCGGAATAAACAACAAGACTGGCAGCATAATAAGTATAAACATAATAAATATAATTACCTTAATTTTGAAATAGTTTTAACATTTTAGACATAATTTCTAAGCAGGAAAAATATTCGGGCAACCTAACGGCTGCCTATTGACAAGCAAAAATTCAAATTTCTGCTGTAAAAACCTTTTTTTTTTTGCTAAATTTTGAGATTTTTGAAAGGTTAGTTAAACTAAATCTGAAATTCCAAGAAGGTGAAAATAAAACACCTGAAATACCTAAGCAAGGCCCTAAGCCAATAACAATCGAGGAATATATACAGAGAAATAAGATTCAAAAAATTTAGGAACCTAAAGTTCCAAAACCGATAAAATTGAAAAGAAAAAGAAATCAAGGAATTAAGGAAAAATAATTATCAAAATAAAAATCAAACCCAGCAATGTAAACACCAGCGTGTTGAAAAAAAAAAAAATATAATTTTGTAAAACTATTGATTTTAAAATTATGGAAAGATCAAGAAAAATTAAAAGTTATGCAAAAGGCCCACTTGAGAACCTCAAAAATGAAATTAAAACTGTAGATGAGGAAAAAATTCTAGTATGGTTGAAAAAATGGTGGAAACTTATTGATATGCCTGGGGAACCAACAATATGGAATGTAAGAAACCGACCAGCAACAACACCCGAAGAATTATATAGGTACGAAGTCAAATTTATGGGAAGAACAGATTAATATATTGAAAAAAAAGAAAAATTTTTTTAATAAAAGAAAAAAAACAAAAAAAAAATTGTTTCGTCTTCATATTTTTTTACGATGGGAAGCCAAAAATCAAAAATAGAAAAACAAACGACAAACGTTGTAAACTCAGTCCAAGTAGTAGAACATACTGAGGCACTAGATACTATCAAAATCATGCTTCTAATAATCTGCGTAGGCAGTTGCATCAGTTTGGTTCTAAAACTCTACTCAACCCATAATAAATACCTAAAAAAGCGATATACCAGCCGCGCAGACGGTTTAGATAAGGTTTAACTAAATTTTAACTACCATCCCCAATAGGCAAATGGGAAGATATCGTTAAACTACTTATAGAAGAAAAAACGACAGGAGAAAAATCTTACAAATGTATTAATAAAAATACAAAAGTAAAGGCAGAAACAGTAGTAAAGCATCTTAAAATAATAGTTGAAGTATTTAACAAAATAGGAAAAACACTTCAACAGTTTAATGGTAAACCAGACGGCAATCGAAAGGACCAAGCATATCAAATTTTTTCCAGCGTTAGAAACAAATTGGTGTCCTTACTGGCAAGATATGATATAGAATTCAAAGTACCAACGAGTTTCAAGAAGGAAATAGAAATAGACTTTAGCACATTCCTTCTGGAGTCAGTCTCCGATTTAGAAAAATAACCAGAAATAGAACAAAAAGTAGAAGAAGAAAAAATTTTAACAGAGACATCAAACTCACAAACTGAAATCAACAAAATGTCACAAAGAATAGTCGAATTTTTAAAGACTGCTTCATCAGTTTTGCCAGAATTCGATGGTAAAGCTGAAGGCTTGAATAGCTTTCTGGATGCTTTAGATATCTTAGAACACATTAAGGACACCCATGAAGCTATAGCGGTTTTCTATGATAAAATCCAAGCTGAAAGGAACAGCCAGAAACCTAATAAACACTGAAAGCACAATCGAAGCAATAAGACAAAAATTAAAAACAGCAATTAAAGGTGAATCAGTTGATCAGTACATATCCGACGGACTAACACCAGAGTTGGCAACCAAGTATGCTACACAATCAGCTGTGAAAGCTATGTGTAAAAACTGCCCCAACGATAAAGTAAAACAATGAACGAAGACATATCAAAATTTACTAACAGTTGCACAGATGTAACTGGAAATACAAATTCACTACTACATATTCGCCAACAAAATTCCAATTTCCGAGGAAACTTCCGCAGGAGTTACCAAAACAATAATTATAGAGGAAATTATAGACATTCTTTCAATACGTATAATAATAATAATAATAATAATAATAATAATAATAATAATAATAATAATAATAATAATAATAACAGACAAAATAACCAAAGACCTGGTCGAAATTTCGGATCTCGAGGAAATACCCGCAATAACACCAGAAATGTCCGAAATGTTATACAACAGGGAAACCAACAAACTCCACCTCAATAAATAACAAATTATATATTTTCAATTTACATCTTAATAGCTACATATCTTCCAGAACAACTCTGAACGATTCCATATCAACCCTCCTAATCGATACGGGAGCAGATATTTCAATAATAAAAAAGGGGCAGATTGACAGTAATGTCACGATAAATAATTCTAAAAAAACAGATCTAAGAGGAATTGGTCAAGGAATGATAAGCACTATTGGCACGGTTAAAGCAGATTTAAAAGATGATTACCTATTAATTAGACACAAATTTCACGTAGTAGAAGACAATTTCCCAATCCCATGTAAGAGGAATATTAGGATTAGATTTCATTAAAAAATATAATTGCATTTTGGATAATCAAACAGAAGGTGACACTCTAATACTGAGACCATATGACTACCCAGATAATAATTCAGATGACTAACAAACCAACAATCAATAGTATTTCAATTCCCGCACGATCAGAAGTAGTTCGAAAAATTCACATAGAAAATAACAATTCAGATTTATTAATCCCACAACAAGAATTGTCTGAAGGTATTTTTATTGCAAACACACTAGCAAATTCACAACAAACATTTGTTAGAATTATAAATACAACAAATAAAAATGCAACACTGCAAGATTTTAATATACGTACAGAAAACTTGAAAGATTATACAATAATTGAAAATAAAAAACCCGAAAATGAGGCCAACAATAAGGAAAGATTAGAAAGATTAAAAAAAATTTTCCAAAATTTGCAAATAAATCACTTAATGCATTATGTGCAGAATTCATTGACGTTTTTTCATTGGAATCAGAACCAATTACTACTAATAATTTTTACAAACAAACACTTCATATGAAAGACAACAACCCAGTCTACGTAAAAAATTATAGAATAACAGAAGCTCATAAGAGTGAAATTAATAAACAAGTAAACAAATTAGTTAAAGATGACATAATAGAACCTTCAATTTCAGAATTCAATAGTCCAACCGAAAAAACCACTACCGAATAACCAAGGAAAAAGATAGAGAATGTTTGTAGATTACAGACAGGTAAATAAAAAATTAACCGCAGATAAATTCCCTTTACCAAGAATTGATGACATACTAGATCAATTAGGAAGAGCTAAGAAGGAAGAGAAAGAATGATGACATTGGCATTTGCAGGCTTAAAACCTTCACAAGCATTTCTATACATGGACGACTTAGTCGTATTAGGATGCTCCGAAAATCATATGATTAAAAATTTACGAGATGTTTTCGCAACTTGTAGAAAATATAATTTAAAATTACATCCGGATAAATGCTTATTTTTCAACCAAGAAGTAACTTACCTTGGTCATGAATGCACAAGCAAAGGAATTTTGCCAGACCCCAATAAATTCGAAATTGTTAAAAACTTCCCAACACCTAAAAACGCGGATGAGGCGAAAAGATTCGTCGCGTTTTGCAATTATTACAGAAGATTTATCCCAAATTTTGCAGAATATTCTAGAATAATAACAAGACTTTGCAAGAAAAATGTAGTTTTCGACTGGACAGAGGATTGAAAAAAATCTTTTGACTATTTGAAAGCTGCGTTAATAAGCCCTAATAACCTACAATATCCCGATTTCAATAAACAATTTTGTATAACAACTGACGCAAGTGGATATGCTTGCGGAGCAGTATTAAGCCAAGAGTATGAAGGAAAACAATTACCAATTGCCTATGCATCAAGATCATTTACTAAAGGAGAAATTAATAAAGCAACAATAGAGAAAGAATTAGCAGCCATTCATTGGGCCATAACATATTTTAGACCATACGTTTGCGGTAGAAAATTATTGGCCAAAACAGACCACAGACCGCTAACATTCCTATTTTCGATGAAAAATCCGTCATCAAAGTTAACCCGAATCAGATTAGATCTGGAATAATATGGTTTCGAGGTGGAGTATATCGCAGGTAAAGAAAACTATGTAGCCGACGCATTATGGCGCATAGATATTAAAGACCTAAAACAAATATCGGTAGAAGCGTGTAAAATATTAAAAGTTACGACTAGATCGGAAACTAAGAAAAATTATAACAATAAAGATTCCAGTAGTAAAAATGAAGAAATAAAAAGTCACAAAGAGAACCCAATAATATTTGAAGCGCTAAATAAATGTGAAGTAAAGAGACTAGTCCAGCTCGTTTTCGATCCTCCGAAATTACGTTTCAAAAAAGGAAAGAAAATTTGTAGCGAAATTAATATTAAAAATCTAATTGTTGAGGCGAAGATTTATTTAGGTCAATTCTTTGCCAGGCTTATAAAAGAAGCCGGCAATTTAGGAACTAGAAAATACAGTTGTCCTTAGGAAACAAATTGTTTAAAGATAATTATGCCCGGGTAGACACATTTAAAGAAATTGGTACCAAAGTTCTCAAAAATCTAATTATACTCCAGAAGTTATGCACGTGACAAATAATGAAAAAATTAAAGAAATTCTTCACAAATTTCATAACGATCTTGTTTTTGGTGGCCACCCAGGAATAAATCGCATGACAAATAAAATAAAGCAAACATACTATTGGAAAGGAATGAAAAATGACGTCAGAAAATATACCAAAAAATGCACTCGTTGCAATAAAAATAAAATAATAAAAAACTTGAAAGAACCTATGAATATAACCGAAACGCCCACAAAAGCGTTCCACACAGTACAAATAGATACGATAGGCCCTTTTCCCAGGTCGGAAAATGGAAATGAATATGCAGTTACTATACCAATACCCAGCAAACACGCAAAAACAATAGCCAAAGCGATATTCGAAAATTGTATTCTAGTTTATGGTTGCATGAAGACAATTATAACAGATATGGGAAGCGAATATAAAAATAGCTTATTTGAAGAATTATGCAAACTTCTAAAAATAAACCATAAAACGTCAACACCTTACCACCATCAAACTTTAGGCACAGTTGAACGTAGTCATAGAACATTCAATGAATACGTACGTTCCTACATATCCATTGACAAAAATGATTGGGATGAATATCTTAAATATTTTGCGTATTGTTACAATACTACCCCATTTACGGTTCATAACTATTGTCCATACGAATTAGTATTTGCCAAAAACCCCAGACGTACGAATTTTTAAGAGAAAACACATTAAGCCCATTATACAATTATGAGGCTTACGACAAAAAATTAAGTATGGGTTACAAATAGCGCAAGATAGAGCATAAAAATTAGTAAAACAGGCTAAAGAAAAACAAAAGATTAGCTATGATAAAAATATTCACTATAAGGAAATAAATATAGGAGATGTATTGTTAGTAAAAAATGAATCAGGACATAAGTTAGATAATAGATATAAAGGGCCCTTTAGAGTAGAAAAGATCGACAGAAACAATAATTTTACTCTAATTCCATATAAAGTAGAAAATATCGATAGCAAAAATAATGACACTTTAATTCCATCTAGAATAGGAAATGAGGATAAGCAGAAATTTCCCAGTAACATAGAGAATAGCAATATCATAAATAATAAGAAAATAATAATTCACAAAAATAGACTTAAATTAATAGAATAAGTAAATTCTCAACCTACAAACCTAAAATACCAAATATAGAATTAATTTATACTAGAATGCTCATGCATTCTCCAAATGCATAAGCATTCTAAAAAAAAAGGGAGATGTAGTGTAAACAGCCAACAATTTAGGAACAAATATTTAAATCAGCTACCCAGTAACAAAAATAGTCTAAATGTTCATCAAAACATAAAAAGCATTTTTCATTCTTGATAACAGCCATTCACACGATCTAATACAGGTGTGTGTACAACACACACCCAAACAAATTTGCACTCAAGCAAATTTGCGAACGTTGCGTTTCCCACAGAAGTCACAACTCAACACAGGTACATATTTTGTATCAAGTTATATGTAGGTATATAAGTATGTATGCTTAAGGTAAATATATATGTAAGTATGTATGCCTAAATGTAAATATGTATGTAAGAATATGCTAGAATAATTTTGTATAAATAAGCTGACAACATTTGAATAAAAGAGCAATTAAGCATTGAGCTTTGATCACTCACAACGTAGTCTATTTTATTTCAAACCATTTACAATAGAACTACAATGAATTAACCAATGTTGTCTATTTGTATAAATTTTTAAGCAGGTATTACCCTTATTGCTTTAAATGCATGAAAACATTTATTTGAAGCAATTTGTAATTTATAATTTATTCAATAATTTTGGAAAAATTTACACAACGTCAGGGCGGACAAGGCGACAGCTGTTTCGATTATACTTTGTAAATCTCTTCAAAGTCCTTTCTCCCGGGAGAGGGATTTGAACCCGCACTCCTACGATGGTTGAAGTGTTACAAACGCATTCAGCCACGTCATGCCTTAGTTGTTGTAAATAACATTAGAGCGATTTTTCAATAGGCAAAGAAACCTTTCTTAGGTTTAGCTGAATTTCTATAATAATGAAGAAAATCTCCATGCATATTAGAAAAAAAAAAATTTTTTTTTGTACAACTGATTTTTGTGTTAGTGAGTGAATTGTGGGATAATTTTCCAAAATAATATAATGGGTTTCTTGTATGTACTCTGTCCATCTCCGCTACCCTGAGAGACGTAATTCTGAGAGTAGTGAGGACTCACGTGGCGGGACCGCGGATTCCAGGTTGCCACGCAGTGCTTATTGTAACCTCAATGTCGATAAAGGAATTTAAGCTTGTTGTGATAATGCAGAATTTTCTGGATGACGTTTTCGAATTTGATTAGCATTATATAAATTATAATACCACAAAATTAATGGTGTTTTATTTATCCTTGCGGCCTTGAGCCCAATAATTAACCAAAAAGGTAAAATACACTTATTAGGCTATTAACAAAACCCAAACACCTTTTTTTAGCTCAAACATATTTAGCTGCTTGTTTTGTCCATTTACCTTCTTTTCTGAAAAATGTCTCGCAACAGTGGTTGGTAAAGGCCCTAATAAAGGTGGTGCGATCCTTTGGAAGGATTCCCATTTTTTTGAACGCTTCTTGTAAATAGTCCAGACTTTACAGTTGTGGATGAGAGACTTAATCATGTTTTAACGCGCGGAATCCAGTACTGAGTGCGAATAAGGCGCAGCATCAGCTGGCTTTCTCCACGTAGGGAGATCTTATGCATGCACAAATTCAACGAGGATTCTGGTTAACCTACAAGTGTATGGAAGGATGATGGGGCAACGCTAATTGCAGGAGATGTATTTGGATGCGTCGACCATCCTACCTTTAGTATCGATAAATGGGTTTAAGTGTAAAATCTCACTCTTCCCATGAATTAGTTTCCCTGACTTCAAATCTGCGTAGTCTTCTTGATAGTATTGCCTTTGGCATATTGCTATTAATCGTTGTGTCGTTGTTTCTATTCCATCAGGTGCTATTGAATGAGACTGTCTTTTGAAAGAAACTATAGTTTTCGGATGTGTTGTTCGGAAAAACCGAAAAATGTATAATATAACCCGCAAAGGTCGGAGAACCTATGAAGGATGTTAAGGTTGTTATTAACTGCCACCACAAAGAATTGTCGATTAGATCCGAAGCGAAGAGGCCTCTGCTCGCCAAATCTGCAGGATTTGACGCGGAGTCTACGTGCCGCCATACTTTATCTTCTACTTTGTCGATGATTTTGGTTATTCGATGTGCCACGAACTTTGACCGCGAACATGGTGGTTTTCGGATCCGTGCCAGCTCTATAGTTGAATCTGCCCAGAGGGTTACTTTAATGTTCCGAAGTTTCATATTTTCAATCACAGATTTTATTATTTCTGCATGTAGAACTACACCGCAGAGTTCAAGTTGAGGCAACGATATGGTTTTGACCGGGGCTACTCTCGTCTTGGCCATCAGCAAGTTGGCGAAGACTTGATCCTTTGTTTGTACTCTTAAGGAAACCGTAGCGGCGTATGCCTTTTCCGAGGCGTCGCTGAAGCCATCTATTTGGGCATTGTCCTTCAATGTGTAGTGAAACCATCGCGGTATGCGTATATAGTTAATTTTATCGTAGTCTGTTATGAATGATTGCCACCGATGTAAAGTGGTTTCGGACACATCTTCATCCCAGCTTGTCCCTTTTAACCAAATATTTTGTATTATCATCTTGACAACATTTATGACTGGTGCCAGCCAGCCAAGAGTGTCGAAAAGTGTGATCGCAGAAAGTATTGACCTTCTTGTTACAGCATAGTTATTCTCAATGGGTTTCTTTGTAAAATAGAAGAAGTCGAAATGGGCGTTCCACCTGATACCGAGTGCTTTCACCGTGCTAGTGTCTTCAAACTCTAGAAAATCCTCGATCAATAAGGGCTGTTTCGGTATACCCTGTAGAATTTTCTTCCAGTTGGACGTCCATTTTCTTAATGGAAAACCTGCCGATTGTAATGCCGATGATATTTCATCCCTTGTCCTTATCGCAGTTTCAATGCTGTGTCCACCGGCGAGTACGTCATCAACGTACGTACAATTTCGCAGGATATCTGCTGCCATCGGAGGCGAGGTCTCCACGTCATCAGCGAGTTGATGCAGCGTCCGAATCGCAAAGTATGGAGCACAATTTATCCCATAGGTTACCGTTTTTAATTCATATAGGTTAATTGGGTTCTTGTGGCATTTGCGAAATATGATTCGCTGGTATTTTGTTTGGTCTTCATTGACCTATATTTGACGATACATTTTCTCTATGTCGCTGTTGAAGACGTATTTTAACAGCCTCCAACGAATTATTAGAATTGTTAGGTCGGATTGAAGAATCGGACCTGGATATAGGGCGTCATTTAGACCTTTGCCTTTCGTGGTAGGACATGATGCATTAAATACGACTATGACTTTTGTTGTTGTACTTCCCTCCTTTGTAACAGAATCGTGAGGTAGGAAGTAACAGTCGGTTGAGTCTGGCGGAATATTACTGACTTGTTTCATATGCCCTAGGGATTCATATTCAGATACAACTCTATTGTATTCGGTTAGCAGATGGGAATTTTTCGCTAGTCGTGTCTCATTTCTATAAAATTGAGAACACGAACATTTCAGCGAGGGGCGACTAAACTCTTCTCTAAAGGGTAGAGAAACCACGTATTTACCATTGTCTTTCCGAACTTTTGTGGATTTAAATAGGTCTTCGCAGTACGTATCCTCGTTGTTGATGCTTCTTTTCCTGGGAATCTCCTCCAATTCCGAAAATGCCGACAGCTGTTTGTCCCACGTGACCTCGTTGAAATATGAAACTAAAGTTTTAGTTGTATCAACCGCATCTGTCCGGCCTGTCAGAACCAGCCGAATACCGTTTCCTGTGCTATTAATGTGTTTAGCACACCTTTCCTTATGGCGCCTAATATAATTTGAGGGTATATTTCTCCGCCCAGAATTAGATCGACTGGCTCATTGACAAAGAATCTTTTGTCAACCAGTACTAAGTCAGGGAATGCTTGCCTAGTCATTGCCTTTATGTGGCAAGTTGGAAGATTCCCTGTGTGTTGTGGTAAAACTAGCATGATGGTATTGATCTCGATTAATGAGTCTGTTGGTGACCGCAGTTGTATGTTGCACGCTTCTTTTACTTGTGCAGAAATTGAATTGTTGCCCGAAACTTTCTCGGTAGTTAATGAGCATTCATATCCCGAGTCTATTAGAGCTCTCGCCGAATAGTCAATACAATTAAAATGAATGTTAACCTGAGCTCTCCGTAATAATACTCCTTTACTTGTATTTGTGAAACAGGAGTTCACATTAGCCGTGCTTTTTTTACACGCGTATATGTTTCGTTTGCGCGTAAAAAAAACGCCTATCCTCGCTTAGGTAATGCTTAGGAGACCCATTTAGCGGCAGTGGTTAAATAACTAACATAACAGCACTGGGTTTACCGAAAAGCGGAGACACAACCCTCTGATGGCCATAGGGTATAACATATAGCTGAATCAGTTGCGATGAATTGTGGACACTTATAGAATATATAGAATTAGTGTAGAGGGTGAAACAAAAACACATATTTCAGTTACATCTGAGTATAATGCGTATTGAAATTAGAAGGACAAATTTTATGCGCAGCAATTTCAGAGGTGTATTTAAAGTTTGTCGCTTATCATTCCGTATAAAGTTTAAGCGTAAACGTATATAGAAGTAAAAACAAACACACAGCTATTATTAATCGTAGTATTTTCTCTTCCAGCATTGCGTCGTATTTGAGCTTCTCGTGACTTTGATGCTCCGATCGTATCTGAATTATTTGTTGGCAAAAAATGTTCACACTTTGCAATTCGATGTGCAAGATTTTTTGGATCCAGTTCCATTGTCAACAGTAACATCTGAGTGCGGGGAATCAAGTTGTACTGAATTTCGCATGGGAAAGGAGAGAAACGTTCTATCACAAGCACAACTTAATGATTGGATAAGAGATTTGGAACTATCCAAGGAAAAGGCCGAGATCCACACTTCTCGTATGCAACAATTTAAATTTGTATCATCCGATGTTAAGGTGATATATTGTAGAACTCGTCACGAACCATTTTCCAAACACTATACCAAGAAGGACAGTATATGCTACTGCAACGACATTCCTGGTTTATTCAAAGAGTTTGGTCAAACATATGATTCAAAAGAGTGGCGATTGTTCATAGACAGCAATAAACTGAGTTTAAATGCTGTATTATTGCATAGTGGTAACAAAAAGCCTTCTATCCCGCTAGCACATGCAGTAAATACAAAGGAAACCTACGAGGAAATGCAAAAACTACTCAAATTTATCAAATATGAAGATCATGATTCGAAAATATGTTCTGATCTCAAAGTCGTTGCAATGCTATGCGGTCTACAAAGTGGCTACACCAAGCACTGCTGCTTCCTCTGCAAGTGGGATAGCCGAGCTCGTAAGGACCACTACATCAGAAAGGATTGGATAACATCAAATACACCCCTCTTGTCAAGAAACACATCAAGCTCGGTCTCATTAAAAACTTTGTTAAGGCTTTGGACAAAGAAGGCGAAGCATTCGACTATTTGAAAACAATTTTTCCAGATATTTCTCAAGCCAAGATAAAGGAAGGTATTTTTGTCGGACCACAAATAAAAAAGTTGTTCAACAATAATCAATTCAAAGGACTACTCTCATCAGTTGAGGCAGCAGCGTGGGAATCCTTTGAAAACATCGTTGCTTCTTTTCTCGGTAGACACAAAAGCCCTAACTACGAGCAGATAGTGAACGACTTAATCAATAATTATATGAAAATGGGTAAATATTAAAGGCTTATTAAAATAAATTTCCCAAAATTCTATAACTTGTTTACCTAACTAATATTTTCTTTCCAGGCGTAAATATGTCGTTAAAAATTCACTTTCTGCACTCACATTTGAGCTTTTTTCCGGCAAATCTTGGCGACGAAAGTGACGAACATGACGAAAGGTTTCATCAGCAATTGAAATTAATTGTAAATCGATATCAAGGATTCTGGGACGTCGCAATGATGGGTGATTACTGTTGGTTTCTCATAAGAGAAACCGATCCTAAACTGAATAAGCGTCAAAGTCGAACACATAAATATTTCGACTACATAGCAAAATAAAATTAAGGTAAAGATATAGTACAAACATAAATAAATTAAAAAAAAAGTTAAAAATATGGGTAATTTCATTCATAAATTGAACTTTTAACTAAATAGAAACAGAGCATAGCTAGATATTTCACTCTTCTTTATACCAT